>NC_049993.1:21045637-21071996 GCF_000003815.2 Branchiostoma floridae
ATTTGGAGTTCCCACAGGGTCATTTTGGTGGTAGCGGAAGGTACGCATGCCTTGAGCGTTAAAGTGCAAGTCTTTGTCAGCAAATTTACCGATCGAGATAATGTTACTTGGCGAGAAGATTAGTGGGAACTGAAATCATGTGCAACTTGCTCGTGGTCAATTGATCAACATTTTCTCTATAGTGGCCACCTGTCTATAGTGGCCATATTTCTCCAGTCCCTTGAGTGGCCGCTATAGACAGGTTTGACTGTACCTCCATTTTTATGGAGGTAATGAATAAGACAACTGGAGACTCACGATGCCAGAGCGCCAATGACAGGAGTGACGATGGCGACCTTGCGGCCGACCTTGTCGGACATGGGGCCCAAGATGGCGGCGATGAGTAGAGAGGGTAGGGAGGAGCACAACTGAAGGTAAGTCAGCCACTGGGAGGCCTCCGCCTGAGTCTGCTGTCCTCCCTGTGACAGGCAGAAGTCATGGGGTCGTGTGGCAGTTAATACTTATTCAGGGCTCGGAATAAACTTTTGCACTCATGCACTGGTGCAAGTTACTTGTTACTTGCACCAAATGAATTGCAAATTTACTTGCACTTTTCCGAAATTCGTGCTGATTTGCAATTTTCAACATAGCCCAGGGTCTCCACAGCAGGCGGAGCAGCAGCAAAATTACTTCCCCTGGCATTGGAGAACCTAGATGAAAATCAGCACCCCCCCAAAAAAACTAAACCTCCCCCACGCCGTACCCACCTATGTGAACCCCCCTCCCTGCACAACTCCCCTCCCCATACCCACCGGATCAGAGCTGTTGTAGATATACTGCTGATGCAACCTCCCCCCATACACCCCCCTCCCTGTACCCCCCCTCCCAACACCCCCCCTGCCCGTACCCACCGGATCAGAGCTGTTGTAGTCCCCACAGACAGTCCCAGAAGAGTTGTACACCGTGCCGTTCCCCAGGCTATAGTAGATGTACTGCTGCAGACCCCCCCCCCATACACCCCCTACCAGTACCCCCCTCCTGCCGGTACCCCCCTGCCCGTACCCACCGGATCAGAGCTGTTATCCCCACAGACGGCCCCTGAAGAGTTGGCCACCGTGCCGTTCCCCAGGCTGTAGTAAATATACTGCTGTTGCAGGGGGTTCACCATGATGATGGCGGTGCACTGCTCACACAACACAATTATATATCGTTCGACAATAGTTCCATCAGGTTGGTAGAATATACGATACAGGAGAATTCTTGTATAAAACCAGCAGTGCTCGAAATACCACCTGCATATGCACGTTAGTGCAGGTAAAATTGGAGCTGTGCAGGTATTTCTGGTGTCTACCTGCACTAACCTGCACAGATCCATGTACTGGGTTTTATACATAAATGTTATATGATGTAGGTGTATGTGGATTGTTATTAGCTGCATTGAATGTTACCACCTATAAAGTATAAAAGAAAGAAAAAACGATGGTTCCTGAACAATTTTAGTATGATCCATAATTCCTAAATTCAGAGTGGTGCAGGTAAAATTTGTCTGGTGCAGGTAATATTCTGTGTTATCCGCACCAGTGCAGGTATGCAGAAAAAAGTATTTTGAGCCCTGAACCAGGATATGGTACTTACTTTGAAACTTTGAAACTTTATTATTACAATCAACTTTGCAGCCCCCATAGGGGCTGAATTGCATTGATTTTACACAACATATCATAACACAAAAATAGCACTTCAGTCACCAGCGTACGTTTATACATATTGACAATTTGAGAAAGAAGCGAGATATCAGGATAAAATTTGCTTACGTTTTATAGAAGTGGCATGTATAAGAAAGTCCGACCCCAGTGATGAACCGGGACAAGGAGGAATACAAACTTGGCCATTTTTGGGATTGTTATCTCAGCGCAAAAGCGCCACCTACATCGGCTACATATAGCGTCAAGAAGCAGAACTCCAGTTAGAAGCTCCGAGGAAGATGTCTGATAGAAACGTAAGCAAGTACCGTATCCTGCTACAGTGTACAAGAATTTTCCTATATCAACAATTATCGTTCATTTATTCAACATTCTCGTCTGCCCCTCCTGGCTAAACCTTGCACCAGGGAAGATCTGGAAGCTCTGACCCTCAGTGGAAGGCTGTGAGCTGAGCTCTGGGGCAAAAAGAAGTGTTTGGCAGAAGTGATGACATTGAGAAGACGATGAAGTCATTTAATGAGATTTAATTATGAACTTGTAACGAGCCTTCTGTGCAAATGAAATCTTTGTATTCACCTTGATGCGTACAAAATGTACTTTGAAAGTTTGATCCAATACTATATGTGAACAGTAGTACTACTCTTAATGTATCTGCTCTTCCACTCTTCTGACAGCATTGCACAGTCTGTGCATAACGTTTTTTTTTTAAATATTTTACAACATGTAATACAAGACAAATTGGCCACAACATGTTACTTCCAAACCACTGGAGTTATTATATATTGTTCTATGTTTGTAATGATGTTAATACAATAATAATTGTTTATTTGCAAAATCATGCCCAAGGGCTAATTGCATACACAGTCTCAAGAACTAAGAGAGGTAAGTACATAAAACTAGTGTCTAATCAACTACATGATACTATGGATACTATTGTCGGGTTTGACTTCTTCTTTGAAGGCAGTGGTTAATGAACTGTCCCATGTTCTGTATGATGGTGGGATTTTGTGCTTTTAATAGAAATGTCTTTTGGTGATCATTTAGGTGGTAAAAGCTTGGTGAAATTGTGGCAACTGTTTGAAATAATGTTTTTCTTTCGGTTTCATAGTGGGTACACTGACTGATAAAATGTGTTTCATTTTCCACTGCATTCATTGGACAATATGTACACAATCTATCGTGGACAGGGAGCTGTTTATAGCGGCCCCTTTCTATTTCTAACGGATGTGCGCTTGTTCTTATCTTACATATGGCTGATCTTTCATTCGTCGTCGTCGTATCCATTTTTGATTAAAAATTTTGATTTTCCATATTTGATTCATTAAACTCATTATGATATAGATAATTTTCCATCACGTATTCGGATTCAACACTTGTGTGAAATCTTAGCTTACTGTTATCTAGGGACAATTGATGAACAATTACTTACCTACTTATCCTTTTCATTCATTCTTCAATAATCAATATAAGATAAAGCCTTTTCAGTAAATTTTCATCAAAATCTAAGATATTAAAGTTAGACCCACCACAAACAGCAGGATGGGCTCCACTGTCACAGGACAGTACGGTTTGACCTTCACTGGTCCAAGGTCATCCAGCAGCGGGGTGGAGCTGCTGACCTTTCTGGGCGCCATCTTGGGTTCTGTGAAGTCTTCTAGTACTTCTAGAGGTCACCTGTGATAAACAAATGAACTTCTTAAATGAATACACACTTTCTCACAGCTGTTGATTCAAAGTCAAACTCCAATAGATTTTACAGCTTATGTCAAGACATATGTTAGATTTAGATATAAGTACAAAATGGCTAAAAGTCAACCATGAACTTCAACTGTCAAGTCCGAACCACATTGTAAACAAAGATCATCATCCAGAGTTTTTTAAGTCATTTGTACTATGTGTAATAGTATTGCCATAGTAGTGATACACTGTACCATGTACAATTGCCGTGCAATAAAGTTCATCCATTCGTTTATTCAGTCATGACCAAAACTCGTAAATATGCAGAAACACACACATACACACCAAAAATAAATACCTCCATTTTCGCAAAGGTTGGTTCAATGTAAAACTACCTGTTAAGATGACGACTCAGAAACTAATCCAACTTGAATCAACACATCGAACAGCACAAACTATTAGAGAGCTACCTTTTCTGTTGCTAATGAATACTAGTAAATACATGATTATTGATCATCAGGGCTCTTTCCCGTCGCCGAGGATGTGAGGGAAGTTCTGGAAGGTTATGATTATTACCCTTGGGGTAAAACACAGGATCTGGAGATACCTGACGGACAGGAGCAAGGGGCCAGTCCCTTGTCTAAGCACTTACTGACTTAGGAAGGCAGGAAGGTATGAAATACTAGATACTGCTATTGACAAAACTTGTAAAGAAAATCTAATGACACTTTGTAAAAGATAATTGCTAGATCTAGTGTTAAATGGCTAAAAGATCTAAAAAATACAGCTGAAAACACCCCTCTCTGCACACAATGGTACAGTCCCCACACACGCCACTGCATGTGTTGTGTGGTCTGTGGGACCTTTGGAACAGCTGACCTACTTCTGGTCTGATAAGGGTTGGTACGATGACTGTGGGTGTGCTGAGTGTGTGTACAGTATGATTATATAAGCACATGCTGGTTATGTACAGGTCAGCACGCAGGCGTGGCTGTCATCACAAGCAACGTATACATATACACAATATTTTCTTTGCTGTTCTATACCTTAGCTATCTTAGCCTTACCTAAGCTAGTGATTCTTCTTCAATGTTAACGATACCTGGATGTCTAATCTTCGCAAACGAATGTGATTCATAGTTCATTTGAGCCTGGAAAATGTGTGGCTGTCATTTTGTGCACAACATGGGAGCTGTGCGTCAAACCTTTGATTCTGGCATGGGTGCAGCTACTAAAGTTTACCAAGCACATTATATGATATTGTATTGTATTAAGTATTATAACGTTATAATTATACCTAAAGTACTTTTGTGCTACTCAGTATAATGTTACAGATATGTTCCTGACATAAGTGTCATCAAACACACAGACACATATGCACTGTTATACACGCACACACATACTTAACGTTACACACACACACACACACACACACACACACTTGTGAAAAAAAATGAAACATCCCAGTTAAGTCTAACGTTAAAGATTGTAGAAACGAGTTTTACCTGTGCTGCTGCCTCTCAGCTGATCCGCCGCTGGTATCTGCAGATGAACTTTGACCCGCTGACCTACTTTTCTGATGCCTGAAAGATGGTTCGAATCATTCGCTGAACAAATATGAGATAAAAGATTGAGTGTAACTTACTAAAATGTAACTGTTGTACATGGTAGAAAGCTTAAATATTCAAGCAGTTGATAGAAGTCAAGAAGTTTGACCTTCTTAGCAGGACAAGGACGTAATGGCCCATAACGACGTCCTTGGGAGGAGCGACCTTCATCGCGTCACAGGTTCTAAAATTAAAGGTGGAAAGGTCACCAGTGTTTTAAACCTGACATGTCTAAACTATCGTTCTTAGGCCTGGAAATACTATGGGGTAATGTCACTCTTTCTGAGACAATAGTATTCATGTACAATAGTATAGTATAGATGGTACTTAAATCGCCCACACGGTTGCCAGTCAAGTCCATGCAACTGGTGTTGATATGTGTAGCAGAAGCGCCACCTCGCGAGATTTAGGCGAACTTTCAGCATAAAACACAAGCCGACGGTACGTCATCGGGCTATACCAAATGTCAACACTGAAGTAACGAGGGATAAAATTTCCACAGTTCAGCCTCTTCAAAGCAAAGGAAATATCACATCCAGGAATTAAAGAATGCCAAATGCTTTGTATCAGATAAGGTCAAAAATTAATAACGTCTCACAGTATTTCGAGATATATTTGACAACAAAGACCTGTTGATTTGTTGGACCTACATCGAGGTTATTGGTATCGTCCGAGGGTCCTCATTGGATGTGACTTGGAAATCTTCCATAAATAGTGGACAGGATATACAGTGAGTCATGTGGTTAGCAAATACTTCACACTGATATCAACTAACAGTATAACAGTTATAGCTATTTCTGTCGGATATTTCGCTGCTTCAGAATATTAAATAAATCTCTTAAAAGGCAGGTTTAAAGTATAATGTCAAGACACCCAATTCACCATCAGTTTGGTACAGTCCTCAGTTTCGCGCCATTCCCATTGCCGTTTCTGTCAGCCAAACGTTTGCAACTACAAGTGTAACGTAAGTATGAACTGTTATAACAGTACAAGTAGTCGTAAGGCAAAGAGCGGAGAGCAATGATCACGGAAATATAAACTCGCATCTGTAGAACTGATGTGTACGTTTGGTTGTTGTTCCATGGTAGTCATGCATGTTACAGGTAACAGTAAAATGCTGGGAACATTGTGGTAGTCGCAGTACAGAGCGTATGCTACATGAAACAACATTGTACGGCGATCATGAGAGCTTGTCACAGGAGGTTATAGCTTCCTGTGTTTGACATTAGGCCCTGGGCTCAGAGAGGCTGATCCTTTCTTTGCAGAACGGGTAGGATAAGAGGGAGGGGGGCAGGGTCAATTACTTATGTTGTTATGCTAAAGTCATGCACGGGTAGATGGAATGGTTTTACGAAGCAGCACGTGTGTGATTTTCTTCTTTATCAGATTCATGTTCTTTCCTCGTCTCAGTTGTTAATCATGTCATATATCAACCAAGCACACAGCGCGATGTCCAAGCAGATGTGATAATTCTGGTCATTCTCTTTGTTTTGAAACACTAGAAAAATACGTTGTATTTAGTACAACTGCAGCACTACAAAAGAGCATTGTACTAAACTTGTAAAAAAAAAACTGCGAGGGTGAGACAAATCTTTGCATATGCTTCAGGATATGCTAAGACAGGTGTAAAATAACTCTAACATCTGCTTGGGGATTAACTTCAGCAAACAGCCACCCACTCTTTACATTCATGGACACTTACACACAAATTGTGTGTGTCCAACCCGGGTTAAGGTAAGCGCTGCATCACAAGAGAGCATTAGCGAGCCCATCTCATCAGATGTCATAATTAATGAGCGTTCGATCGGCGATGCAAGAAAAACATCCGATCCCCGTGCGCATATAGATCAGGGATTTAGGTCGGAGTGATTTGGATTCTCCTGGGTACCCTTCATTAGGCGTGTCCATTCTGCGCACGGGACCGGAAATTTGAAGCAGCTGATTTCTGATTTAGTACCACTTAGGAGTATCTCATGTTGTTTCATGTATTATGATCAGGTAGGGTCTCCGCTTAAGAATTTCTTAAAAGTGGTATCTTTCGTCTTTCACTGTCTCCGAAAAAGAAATCGAACCCAATAACCCAGAATCTATAGCTATAGTTAGCTTTTAGAGTTATGTAAACTCTTGTATATTGCTTGCACTGTATGCACCCTTCCATGTTACCTGTAATTAGCCCACGAGCAAGAATTTGCAATAAACTATTATCATTATTATCATCTACAAAATCGACGTCAAATCGTAGTACTTAAGATTTGAAATTAGCGTTTAAATCAGAATAATCATATGTTGTATTGTTTTTCATTCGCTGTTTTGTCCTGTTACTTGATGTTAGCTTTCGGACAGGAATTTGTAAAAATAAGGGTCCGTGTTCGAGGAGGTGCCTCAAGCTCCTTAAAGGACTAGTAGAATTTACTGTAAACATATGTTTTGTTGCAGAAACAGCAAGGAAACTTGCTGACATATGTGTCACTAGGTACTACAAGGTTAATAACAGCAACAGGTTCACAGTTTATGTCAGTTACACTCGAACCACTGCTCACGGATAAGAATTCAGAGTACCTTGGTGGGTAAGAGCGGGCACAGCACAGGGTTGGAGATGAAGCAGTCATAAACAAATAGTTTACTAAGGATAGATTGTACATGTTCAAGACAGTAGTATCTCCATATGTGATATGTTAGTTGTCTTGAACTTTTACTTTTACCGATGATACCTTTGATAGATGACTTCTGTATGTGTATCTAGATAACCAGTAGGCACGCGGCGCGGCAGCAGCTGGTTCTATTTCACTGAACGACTGAAGTGTATAGTTCCACAGAGAGGACAAATCTTAGTACGAGTAGCTTAATTTCCCTTAAACCCGTGACTGTGAGTCAGGTAGGTTCCGAAAACCCGTTGCTGTATTGTGTATAGTTTCTCCAGGAGAACAAGTAGTACTTGTAGGTTGATCACCGTTAAACCTATGAGTGAAGCACTTTCCAAACCCTATTATTGACTTGGAGCGGCCTATCACACCCTGCCATATGACGTCAGCAAGATCATTTCTTAAAGTTCCCAGCAGGACTTTCCCGGTGGACTTTGCGCGCTAAATTAAGTTTCCGTCCGTGTTAATCCCGTCGATAATCCCTGCCGTGCTAATCCCTTGGTAATCCTTTGCGATGCCTTCCTGCCTGCCCAGCGGCTGCAGATCTCCTCATCGGGATGCCGGGCGGGCCGGAGGTGTTGGAGTCACGCCTGTTGGCGCGGTAATGGTCCCACCCGGGCCGCGCGCTGATTGGTCCCCTGACACCTCCTCCCTTTCATCCTCCCCCTCCTCATCTCCGCGTGACGTCACGACCTGACCCGACGCCTGCCCGGGCGCGAGGCCGGATTCTCAAGTCGGTCGGAGTGAAGTTTTCTGTGGCCTCGAAAATGGTGGTCCGCTTGCAGAGCACGGTTTCACCACTTGTCACGCATGTAGCATCTGGGCGCTTTCCTTCAGTCACCTCTTAATTACGTATTTTCATTTTATGCACATTCATTCATTGAGCATTTTTTTTTTATTAAAGAACATGCAAATTACACACACAGTGGTGCCGTACTCAAGCTAAAAGCTTATCTTCACGGTAAATTCACTTTTGCTTACGTACGTCTTCTGCTCAAAATGACATACGACAGATGACAGTTGGAATTAACAAAGGGGACTTGACAAATCACTGAAGAATAGAGACAACAATTTACAACTTAGCCGACATGAGACCGTCCAGTCAGCCCCACAAGTAACTCCTCTGATAAACTACAGTATGCACCCCATTTGCGCAGATATCTCGTATTTTCTCAGACACACTGCTGATGTGTCCGGATGTGGATATCATCTAGAAACAGCTCCTTTTTGGCAAAGGAGTGCAGCCGGCCCAGGAGTGTGCATTGACTACCGGAGGCCGGCTGCACTCCATTGCCAAGTATGACACTACTTAATGCTACCGTAGGATCTGCTTGAAGATTAACACAGGGGTACCAACACCGATTTTGAAAATACAGCCCCGCCCTGATGTTGTGGGAAAGGTGGAAGAAAGCAGACGAAAAGAAAAAATCTTATACCAGCGCCATGCCCGAAACCTCTGCTTGTAGAATAGCGATTTACCGCCTGTAGCGTGACATGTATTCCGTGTCGCTTGTTTGTATCCCGCTGATCGCGTCCCTTATTTTCCGCGTCACGCGCGAGGCGTAATTCCCGTAATGGCGCCTCAATCCCGCCCAAATCTATCCGCCGAACGGAACGTATCGCCGCCTTAATTGCAGAGTAGTTCCCGGGGAACATGCAATTCTGCCGCCGATCTGTCACGGGGGAGGGGGCGGGCCGTGAACAGCCGGGGAGCCGTCACGGGGGAGGGGGTGGGCCGAGAACAGCCAGGGATCTGTCACGGGGGAGGGGGCGGGCCGGGAACAGCCAGGGATCTGTCACGGGGGAGGGGGCGGGCCGAGAACAGCCACGGATCTGTCACGGGGGAGGGGGCGGGCCGAGAACAGCCGGGGATCTGTCACGGGGGAGGGGGTGGGCCGACAACAGCCGGGGATCTGTCACGGGGGAGGGGGTGGGCCGAGAACAGCCAGGGATCTGTCACGGGGGAGGGGGTGGGCCGACAACAGCCGGGGATCCGCCTTCCGCGCCGCGCTGGGAGATGGCAATCAAACGCACATCGTGATGCTGAAACGCTATTCGTAAAATAAAACAATAATGCGTTATAAGACGTTCACTTATACCCCCCTCACATTAGGCGAAAATCGATCAGACGACGTGTCTGCGAGCTCTAAATTACGAGGAGGCATGACCTTGGCGGGAAGGGGGAACTCTGCCAACTCTTCGTCGGCAGCAGAGTCTCCTCGTAAATTAGCGCTCGCAGACTCGTCGTCCGATCGATTTTCGCCTAATGTGAGGGGGGGGGGGTATAAGGGCACGGTCACATAGGTCGTGCGATCGTCGTACGATCGCTAACTTGGAGGACAAAAATGTACGTCTCCTGCAATGGTCAACTGTCTTGGCACACACAATGCTGTATTAGATCCGTGCCAGTGGTTGGTTCTGTCACGGACTGCATGAAAATCTTATGCCATGGCATCAAAGTCGTAGGACGATCTTACGACCTATGTGACCTAAGGCTAATGTCGTATTTCCAAACCAATGCCCTGTCGGGCTGTTTGTGGAAACGAAAGATAGAAATGTGTACTTGAAAACATACACAAATAACGCCCAAGGCTATTTTCTTTACGTCTTGTGTAGTTTGGTGTCTTTTATATCCTACTCTTCGTTCCCGAAAGCTGCTCGGACGGGCCCCGGTTTGGAATATTAATGTGACGTAGGCCTATATACAGTATTCAGTATGTAGTGGCACAATGAACCGCAGCGCATTCAATCATTCCTTTCGACAAGTGTAATATATGAACACTGCTTAACACCCTGTTCTACGGACCGCTACGTTCCAGTAGCGTGCGTGTCGCGTGAACGTTGGGTAGGCTCTACTTACAACGTGTACATCAACAATGCACGGGGCTTTACCTTTTCCATATGGCAACGAAAAACTAAACATGGCTTAAAACGACGCTTTAAGGACTGCAACACTTTACCATTAATATTCCAGTCCGGTAAATGTTAACAGCCGCGGCCGAGATTCAAAACCTCGACCCTCAGGTGCAGAATAAGTGTTACTAGCCGATAGCTAACCCTCTCTAATTTGCACAAATACTAACAGACTAGGACGATGCAACTAACTCAAAGATGTACTCAACACAAGGGAATGTATAATATGGAGGTGGCATCGATCTTAAATTGGGCGGAAAAGAAGATGACTCATGCATGTACATGTATGCATTTAGCTGTGAGAGGTGTTCTGTAAAACCGCATGAGGAGCCTCGTCAGTGTGCGCACCACGCCCACGAACCATCGCGAGATAAACCCACACCAGAGATGGCACGGTTCTTACGTCATCGCCAGCAGAGGTGGTCCATCTTCGGGATACGTTTCAGTTCAGCCGCGCTCAGCTAGCAGCCGATCTGTGGCTGTCCACATCACATGCAGGATATGCAGTCGCGATATGTCTGCTCGCTCGTACTGTGCAGGGAGTCTCTACCAAACTGACTACGCTGGCTGTTATAGGGAGAATGATTTCCCATCATTTTTTATTTTTATTTATTTATCTTCAGACAGGTGGGTGGCCCCTTCAGCTTATTAGAAGCTGGTTTCCAAGGGGCCCACTTACATGAATAACAGAGCAATACGTGTAACAATCATGGGAGTTTGGCATGGGGGCAGAGGAGTTTGCCGACTGAAGGGAGACAAATATTAACCTTAGCGTAGACTGACTTCCTGTCCAATTTCCCGATTTTCTTTTTTCCGAATTCTACTATCCCCGTACCCCCGTAGGCAGGCCTGGTGGAGGCTGCTGTGTAGTCTTTCCTAACCTTTTATTTCAGTACAGCACTTCATTACTGTTTACAAATGCAATTAGCCATTTCTGGTTGAGACCAGTCAGTGCAGCTAGCCCCACGTGTCCAAGCGGTAACAAATTACATATGAAGTGCACGTTGTGTTTTTTTGGACCTAGTTGTCATTTCTGCCATATCAACGTAACGGTAGCATATTGCGACGTACCCTTTTTGTTTCCCTTTACCGCAAGAGCTATTTAGAAACGACTTTCCGTGTGTTTTTTTCAACACTGCAAAAAGATATTAAGAAGCGATTGAAAGACTGCTGCCCCTCCCCATATCGTGCACATCAAGGCTTAGATCACACAGTCATATGAACAATCCCGTAGACAAGCTCAGATCTCCAGTCTGATGTCATACGTATCCGTATACTATTTATTTGCAGGCAAGTTTTATTGCCAGTGGAATAATGCTTTTGACAAAATCAGCTGAATTCTATCCACCAATGTGAAGAATAGCCAGCAGAGGTGGTCCATCTTCGGGATGGCTCGCTCAGTCAGCAGCCGAAATGTAGTACATGCAGTCTTGATATGTCTGTCGCCCGTACTGTGTATTTATTCTCTACCAGAATTAAATAAGTACGCTACAATACAACAATGTATATCAAGAAACGAATAAAAGACTGTTGCCCCTCCCCATGGCGTGAAAATCAAGGCTTATAACACATATGAACGATCCCAAAGTCAAGCTCAAAACTCTTATCCAACAGCGAGACTGATGTCATATGTATCCGTCTACTATTTATTTGCAGACAAGGTTTTATTGCCAGTGGAATAATACTACTGACAAAATCAGCTGAATTCTATCCACCAGTGTGAAGAATAGCCCGCCTGTGACAGTAGAGGTCGCCATTCTTCAGACAGATGTGCCTGTTTGATGTCGTGATTTTACGTTGATTAAAGATGATTTAGAGTCGTTGGAAACCGTCAGGGTTGAACCAGAGTTGGCAGCCATGGCTGTGGGGCACACTGTAGGACCGGAGATAACGGAACGTTTCCGGGTACGTTTTGTCTTTCGGCTAGCTAGCAGGACACGATGTAGCTCGGACGTTCTGGTTTTAGTCACAGAAAAGGAACATAATAAAGGTGTTGTTTTGTTATTCATGTTGTCCCAGAATAGTTCTTGTCTTGTCTCAAATGCTGAGTGCTAAGCAGAGAAAGCAGCATATGCATGAACATGTACCATTTGATATGACTCATTGGGGTATCCAACTCACGACCTACCGAATTCAAGCTAAAGGCAAACACTCTATCCACTTGACCATTGCTCCGAATGCCGTAGCCTGATTAGATCTCGCTTATAGCAGCCCGCCAAACATCCGACCGGCCTTCTGTGGGGAAGGGGCCAAATACAGCCCCAAACAAAAGATTACGGATGCCTGCAATTCCGTACATTCCGCTACATGCATATGTAACTGTTAACTTCACACTTACATGGAATCCAGGCTATTACTATGACCTACACCTGTACTGGTCAGGTCTACGGTTTGGTTGCTCAGGGTACTAATCAGGAGACTGTGGCAAAGTGCCCCGAGGGTATGGTGGCCCCGGGGGCAGGGTGGCCCTGTGGAGGCGGGGGGGGGGGTTTGGGGGCAGGGTGGTCCTGGAGCCCAAGAGCTGGACTGTGACAGACCTAGGTTCTAGGCTATCGTCAACGCGGGCCTTCGCATTCCACTTGCCCGCCCTTCAGCCCCGCAGGCAGTTGTCAAAGCTTCTATTATAGTATTGGGTATGTGCGCACAGGCCGACAGGCACTGTAGCCAAGGAGCCCTCGCAGCAGCCTGATTTCCAGGCTAGGGCCGGACCGTGCTTCCTCACTCCAGTGTAGCCGAGGAGCTAGCCTATGTAGGCCTTGGTAACAGCCTGGTTTTCAGGCTAATACTAGTCCGTGCCTTCTCACTCTACTGATTTCTGTAGCTCCGCAGGCAGGCGGTCGATCCGGGTCAGCTGCCCGCGAACCCGCCCGTGACCCCAGCGGCCCTGCGCGGACCCCTCCTCGGCCCGCCAGCCGCGCGCGCCCGAGGCTGATCGATGGACCCGCCGCGGTAATCCCCGGCCTCCCCGCGAGCCATTTGTCAAATGGACTTGTACCGGGCATTAACGTCAATTTGGCCGACTTACGGCAAGCGCCTGATTTACGGCGAAATCGGCTCATGCACGGCTCATCTGCCGTCCTCAGAGCGGGAAAATTGACGACGATTAACGACAAATACGTTCCCCAATAAGGCGGATCTGCCAGACAAATGGCGGTAAACACTTTTCCGATACTCTCCTCGGCGCGCCGGCCTCTATCAGCCGCGCAAACATGTTCAGTGTCACGGTGTTCACACACTGGAGAAAATACAGCAGACAAGGCTGTTAACAGCGTGGCCTTAACTCCGACACCCGGCCCTTTCTTCGCTCCATTCCCGTAGATAAGTAGATTACACGCTCCATTGTCTGCGGACAGGATTATGACGGGAGGCTATTCAGGACGGTTATGGGCACGTGATCATCACGTGACTGCCTGCTTTGTTCGATTCGACACGGGCAATAACACAAGTTAAAGGTTGGAAAAGAAACATTAGATCCGCCTGAGGTTACAAACGACCCATAAACACATCCTGTCAACTTGAATTGAACTTGTTTCAAATCATGTTGCTGAGAGCAAGGAGGTCTCTTTTTTTTAACCTCCTTGCTGAGAGTTAGCCAGATTTTGCTACAAGTATAAAGAAATTGCAACACCTTCCTTGTTAGGCCAGATACACTAAAAGCTGTTGCTTCATTTGATTTCTACTGTTAACAGTGGTTTTTAATGTTGAGAGGAATTTTTCAGCAGGTGCAAGGATGAATTCGAACCTCCGCCTATCTTGAGTCACATCTCCAGTACGGAACCTGTTACTTTTGTATACTTGCATCTCAGACATCTACCTGCCCGGCTCTTAAAGGCTTTGCAGGAGTTCGAAATTGTTTTTATTTCTTTTAGAGCGGCCATTTTGTTCCTGACCTCATATGCGATTAGAGGTCATTTACTGAAATCTTAGGTTTAAAGACAAACGGTATCCTCGTTTGGTCCTTTATGCTTCCAGGTTTGTCATCGTTTCCATCATTCTGCCTTTTACGAATTCCACAAAAACTCTCACGTTTCATAACAAAAAAAAACGAGCGAAACTCTTCTAAAAATTTACAAACCTGTAACATGCGGGTCAGAGGTCAACCCCACGAAAGTTGGCGTGCAGGGCGCCAAACTACCCAAAGTGCGCTTCGTCATTTGGGCGGCAATTCCGGCGGCGCTAAGCGGGGCCTAATGCGTGACCCCGCGGCTTTCTCTGACCCCGCGATATTTCAGACGCACCGCAAAAAGCCCGTTATGATTTTTGCGGGGGTACTTTGTGTTGACCATAGGAATAACGACGTGTGATAACAATCACGACATGCGGCCGCTAAAGTTCGGTAAGTGCGAACTGTTGCTGTTACAGCTGGAGAGGAATCCGGAGTGCGGCTTTTGTCGCCTCAGGCAATGGCAGAGGTGCAAATCAGCGTCCGCTCAGTCCGGGAACTTCTTTAAAGCCGTGAAAAGATACATTTCCGTGCTTCTCTTTTTCTTTTGCGTTTTGATTTTTGCTTGTTGGAGAAGTGTTCGCTATGCGAAGGAGCACTTCTCTACATTATCGCTATGTATAACGTCTTTTACCACTCAAGGACATCTGTCGCATGTAAACTTCAGAACTTTTACTTATCCCTTACCACAGTCCGCGACTTTCGGAGGTCTTGAGTTTAAGAAGGCCTAGGGTCACATGTGCCTGGAAAGCTGCACTTCTCCATCACTTCATCTGTGTCGCACGTTGTGCAACTTCTCCCGGCGGTTGAGTTTAGGTCTGAATAGTTCAGATTAACTTTCTTAAGCAGGGGTTTGCAGGCGTTTGAGGGTCAGTTAGGGTAAGTCAGGGCGGCCAAAGACCCCGATAGAAATGCAGAGGAGGTTGTCCACGTCAGCCTTGGCGCTGAGGTCTGTAAAACTGACTTTCCGCGCTTCTTCTTAAAGTTGTTGGCAAGACTGATGTCCTCAGGTTACCCCCAACCGGATGCCAGTGCGCGCGTGATAAATCATAATTCAGTTTGCAGAGATTATTTTGCATCACATCTACGTCTTACCGGCATGCCAAAGATTGATGACAATTACGGCATTTATTGTCCTTTTAGAACAGAGATGGAAAGCAGCTACATCTAGAGCATCCCTGACAGGAGCTGCAGAAGACCAGAACACGTCTGTGCGTGAAAGGTGCGTTTCTCCTCATTACAATAATCTTTCATGTAAATTGCTGTGTTAACATGATGATGTGTGTTTCCTTGTGTAAGGTAGGTAAAGGTAGCCCCTTATACTTTCTGAGACTGAAGTGGCAGTTGGTTGTAATCCACTGTGGACAGGGCATTTAAAGGCGGAGCCCGTCCCTCTCCTCCTACTGCCTTTTACCTCCCCAACCGAAGTCAGGTACCCATTTGTGGTAAATCATGTGTAAAGTGTCCCCAAAACACAACGTGTAGCCAGGAATGTCAGGAGTCGAACCCATTACCTCTCCATCGCCTGTCTGCTAGCCTAGCTACTCAGCCATTAGACGCCACGAATGACGAGCTCCTTGTGTAATTCAAGACAGAAATAGTATCCATACTTGGACCCACGAAGCGCTTCTGTATGATTATTAATCAATGGCCGTGTAGTATAATGCAATCTCGTCATCTTGTTCTAATGTTATTTGTGTGCCTTGAATACCACTCGCGTAATGGCAAAGCAGCTGCGATGCGAACTGGCATGGATATATAATGTTGTAAGGTATCACCACCCCTCTCCTCACCAACCACCCAACAAACTCGCCTTTCTCTGCCACAGTGGGTTTTAAGAGAT
Organism: Branchiostoma floridae; assembly: GCF_000003815.2. Classification (NCBI taxonomy): domain Eukaryota; kingdom Metazoa; phylum Chordata; class Leptocardii; order Amphioxiformes; family Branchiostomatidae; genus Branchiostoma; species Branchiostoma floridae. Next base: position 21,061,941 of record NC_049993.1, read on the forward strand.
GTTTACAATAAGTAGATATCCACTTTCCAAAGTATAAAGTTAATTTATCACTAGAATTCATGTTTAGGTTCAGAAGCCCGGCAATATAATTACAATAGAAAAGGCAATCACCCATGATAGAGCCATAAGCATGCATAGACCGGGTTTACCAGATAAGCCATGTATGTGATGTACAAAAGGAAGGCTCTTGTAGCGAGACGCCAGCTGATATGCCTTCCTTCCAGGAAAGCGTTCCTGGAATAACGTTAAGAATACTGAAGCCTCCAGCATCAGGCAGCAACAGTTGTTTAAAGTAGATCAATCACCGACAGGGCCACTAATGCATGCCCAGATCCCTGCAAGCCGGCCTGATTGTAGCCATGATTACAGAACAGCAGTTCACCAGCGCGTTGTCAGCTCACGCCTAATTACACATAATTACAACTGCTATCCAGCGCGAGATGATCTACCGGCAGACGGCCGGGCTAATTTGGCGCACAGGAAATCGGAAAATGCCGGCTTCCCTTTGATTTGATTAGCCTTACAGGGCGAAATGAGGTATCAGGTAGTCGGGGCCAGCGGCTCTCATTACTCGTTCGGAAACGCGAATTAGCAGCGGTGGGATGTATCGGGGAGGTGAGAAACGTAATTATGGAGGGTCTGTGAAATATCGGGCAGTCGTGGGAGGCAAGGAGACTTGGCAGATGGAGATAGGGGAAACGATTGGAGAAGTAAGAAAGAAAAGGAAAGAGAGAGAGAGAAAGAGAGAGAGAGAGAGAGAAAGTAAGAAGGAAAAGAAATAAAGATAGAAAAAAGGAAGAAAGAAGGAACGAAAGAAAGGAAAGAACAAAGAAAGCGGCGGGAACAGAGAGAATGGCGGGAGAATTTAAGATAGACAAAGGTAAAGATTTAGTGGAAAAGAGCTGTCGGATGTAAGATGGAGATGCAAACGCACCTATTATCCTCTGTGAGCTGTCCTGGAGGGTAGAGGGATGTCCCCGTAGCTCAGCTAGTAGCAGCTCACAGTTGAGCTGCTGGTTCTAATTGGTCGCTAACTAGGAGACCCCGGTTTAATCCTGGATAGGGCATCTCGGTTCGGACAGCACATGTCCTTCAATTGGGTTCAGTTAGTCCTCACTTTAAGTGAGCAGTTAGTTGAGCTGATGTTTCTGACTTTGGCAGACAAATGTTGTTCATGTAGAGGTCTTGTTCATGTAACTCAAAACCTTCATGTGGCCCAAAGCATCCCAAAAAATGTTTAACTATACTTTCAACACTAAGGGAATCCCTATTAAAGATGTTAAACCGTACGTGTAGCATAAGTACATTCGTTTAATCTATACTTTCATCACTACGAACAGCCGCGCAAAGCTTACTTTCAGCACCAAGGACGTCTCCATTTCATCCTGAGGACATCCGCACAATTATTAAAGCATAGTTTCAGCACCCACCACCCTGCATTGTTTCACGTCTCTCCTGCCCTGTTTCCTGTCTAGCCCTGATGGGATGGGGATGATGACAGTTCTGATCAGCCCACCCATTAGCGTACTATAGTATCAGTCTACTTTAAGCGTACTTTCAGTACTAAGGACTACAATACTACATACTTTCGTCACCCACCACCTTTCCCTGTTTCTATTCCACCCTGTCCTGGTTCCTGTCTATCCCTGATACATACAGGGATGATGACAGTCTTGATCAGCCCAGCCATTAGTGCTGTAGTATAAGTCTACTTTAAGCGTACTTTACGCACTAAGGACATCCCCACAATTGTTAAAGCATAGTTTCAGCACCTGCATTGTTTCTCATCTCTCCTGCCCTGGTACCTGTCTAACCCTGATACGTACAGGGATAATGACCGTTCTAATCAGCCCGGCCATTAGTGCTGTAGTATAAGCCTACTTTACTCATACTTTCAGCACTAAGGACATCCCTACAATTGTTTATGCGTACTTTCGTCACCCACCACCTTTCCCTGTTTCTATTCCACCCTGTCCTGGTTCCTGTCTATCCCTGATACATACATGGATGATGACAGTCTTGATCAGCCCAGCCATTAGCGTACTGTAGTATCAGTCTTCTTTAAGCGTACTTTCCGCACTAGAACCATTCCTGCAGTGGCCAATGCGTACTTAAAGCGTAGGTTCAGCCCACCACCCTGCATTGTTTCTTGTCTAGCCCTGATACATACAGGGATGATGACAGTTCTAATCAGCCGGGCCATTAGTGCTGCCGTATCAAACTAATTTAAACGTACTTTTCGTACTAGGATCATTCCTGTAATGCTTACTTGAAGGATACTTTCAGTACCAAGGACATCCCTACCATTGTTAAAGCATAGTATCAGCGCCCACCACCCTGTCCTGTTTCGCGTCTACCCTGCCCTGGTTCTTATTCAGACCTGATACATACAGGGATGATGACAGTCTTGATCAGCCCAGCCATTAGCGTACTGCAGTATCAGCCTACAGATCAGCGTGTCCGTCCGCTGCCTACTCAGATAGCGCTAATTACCTACAAAACAAGAAACCGGTGCGATGGCCGCGATTACAGTCGGGAGGTCGCGAATTCTATCCTAACAAAGCCATAACGAAGATTGGCTTTAGAATGGCACATGCTGCTTTCTCTGCTTAGAACCCAGCATTTTGGAAATAGTATTAAACTAATTACTTACAAAACAAGAAACCGGTGCGATGGCCGTGATTACAGTCGGTAGGTCGCGAATTTCATCCCCGGCTGAGTCATACCGAAGATTGTCTTTAAAATGGCACATGCTGATTTCTCTGCTTAGCACCCAGCATCTGGGAAATCGTATTGCACTAATTAACTACATGTACAAAACTGTTGGCCTTGGGCTAACGTCACATTTCCAAACCGGAGCCAAACCGGGCTGTTTGTGGAAACGAAAAATAGAAATGTATACGTTTAATAATGCCCACGACTATTCTTCTAACGTCTTGTGTAGTTTAGTGTCTTTTATATCATACGTCTCATTCCCAAACGCTCTCCGACCGGACCTGGTTTGGAAATGTGACGTAGGCCTAAACTCATGAAACAGGAGCTAATTGAGTCATTTGCATCAAACTTTGCCCGACTTTGTCTTACTCCCTAATATTTGTCTTCACTTTCTTGCATATCAATTCATAGTTAAGGTACAAAACCTGCTCTTCGACAGACCTGATCAGTGTCACTAGTGTAGTGGGTGATACACTAAACGTCTGCCCATTTCCAAAACCATATCCAGTTGCTTGAGTGACTGCTATTTAGCGTATCTTATCGCCTGAATATCTAACCTAAGTCGATGTACAGATCAGCGTGTATGTCTCCCGCCAGTTCCGATGGCGTAATTACCTAAACTCCAGCCAGATCCACGGTGCGTAATGTATAGTATCAAACTTCCCGTAGGTGCCCGTTTGACTCCCTTAGCCGGCTACACTCCTTGGCCAGATTTGATGCTATCTTATGGCACCGTAGTATCTGCTTGGAGATTAGTAATTACCTACCCAACAGCCCGGCCTTACTACCCGTCTTCCTGCCCCCCTATCGCGGTAATAGCGCCGCTTCTGTAGCTGTTATTGTGCAGCTTCTAGGTTATGAGCGTTCGTTCTTAGCGCTTATAGAGACGCCCGATGCTTCGTGTTCGTCGTGTAATCGACCATTTCAGACATCACAGGCCTGAAAACTGCACTCTGATAGTTTTGCTTTTGCCATGGTTTTGGAACGTTCATGATACATTGTATATGCTTCACTATTGTAGGGCTCGTTCTGCATGGTTATGGGGGACGTTTTAGTGTTCCTCTTTCTTCTTCAAGCCTAAACTACCATCTAAGACGTCACATAACTGGCAGCAAAAAGGCCAATGGCCTCTAGAATTCGCAACTCTCCAGCCTACCTCTAAACGCCGTTTGCGTCATAACTAGGAGGCTAGCACACACAGGAATTGTTGAAATTTTGACACAGAATTCACTCTTTCGTACTCTTGTTTTTAAAACCTGTCCTTATGCTACCATACACAGGCTGCCGTAGTGAACTTAACACCACCTACAAACACTACCGTTATCTTCAGTGCTGTACATGATTCTGTGCCTTAGCTAACTCCGGATTTCCCTTGTACATATTAATCCATTTTCAGCCGGCCCCGGAGCGGAGCCTTGAGAGGAGAGAAAAAGGCGCAGAGTTGTTGTTATTGTCGTTCGGAAAATGGAAAAGTTGTCTTATCAACCAGAACAGAAATCTGCTCATAAACTTGCCGGATCCCAGGGATCGCCAGTTTGCCGTGTGAGGCGTTAAGAGGACAAACTGGGCATTAAGATGCCGTAAAAGCGCGCTTTACATCAGTGCTTGGATCTTAGCTCTAGATACGAGACTTCTGAGATGCGTGGATTCGAAAGCGAAGATGCTATCTGCTGCCAGTGTCACCATAAAACTGAAACTGCTAGTAAATTGTAACTAAGACAATTTTCTTTCCTTTCAATGCTTCTCTAAGTACTAACTAGGCGACAATGAGTACCTAGCTTCGGCTGTGGACGTCCCACAGATAGGAAGTTAAACGGAGGTCCCGTGTTTGAGGAGAGCCACATCTCAAGCATGTAAAAGAACCCGGCACATTCATCGAATAGAGTAGGGGGCCTTGCCAGTGTGAGTGGATCAAATAAATCTGTCCGGGTATGCAGCTTGTTCTGTTCAGAACAAACCTGGTGTGTTATGCCAGGAGGAGGTTTACCGGGTAAGCAGCTTGTACTGTTCAGTACAAACCTGGTGTGTTACGCCATGAGGCAGTTTACTGGGTATGCAGCCTGTACTGTTCAGTACAAACCTGGTGTGTTACGCCATGAGGCAGTTTACTGGGTATGCAGCCTGTACTGTTCAGTACAAACCTGGTGTGTTACGCCATGAGGCGGTTTACCGGGTAAGCAGCTTGTACTGTTCAGTACAAACCTGGTGTGTTACGCCATGAGGCGGTTTACCGGGTATGCAGCTTGTACTGTTCAGTACAAACCTGGTGCGTTACGCCATGAGGCGGTTTACCGGGTATGCAGCTTGTACTGTTCAGTACCAACTTGGTGTGTTACGCCATGAGGCGGTTTACTGGGTATGAAGCTTGTACTGTTCAGTACCAACTTGGTGTGTTACACCATGAGGCGGTTTACTGGGTATGAAGCTTGTACTGTTCAGTACAAACCTGGTGTGTTACACCATGAGGCGGTTTTACCGGGTATGCAGCTTGTACTGTTCAGTACAAACCTGGTGTGTTATGCCATGAGGCGGTTTTACCGGGTATGCAGCTTGTACTGTTCAGTACAAACCTGGTGTGTTACTCCATATGGCGGTTTACTGGGTATGAAGCTTGTACTGTTCAGTACAAACCTGGTTTGTTACGCCATGAGGCGGTTTACCGGGTATGCAGCTTGTACTTTTTAGTAAAAACCTGGTGTGCTCCACTCTAAGGCGCTTTACCAGGTATGCTATACAAAGAAACAAAAAATCTCTTAGTACACATTTTGTTTATTGTGTTCGAAGAAATGAAGTAAAGCTAAGACCACTTCCGTTTGGTGTGACCAAGAGTGGTTCCAGCCTGAACCTTGCATTTGCGAAATCTGATACCCATGAAATAAACCCTCCTTCATCATAAACATCGCGGTATCAGATTACATCTTCAGTTAAACCCATGAATATCTAACGTCTTTCGTGACCTTCGAGCATTCCCATGGCACCATCCGTCCCAGTCTTCTCCTTATTACCATCAGAAACATTTCTGGAGTAAGACCCTCCATTTCTAAGACGTTTTCTGCGCTCCTTTGAGGACCGAAGATAAGACGGACATCCTCCATCTCTCATCTCTGATGCATTGATGCTCGCTGTGACCTTTAACCCCCCGTTCAAACAGCCGGCCCGGCAATCTGCTGACTCATCTCAAAGAACGAATGTTCGGAAATGTTTCCTTAGAAATTGCTGAAAGTGAAAGCGATCTTTTTCCTTACTTTCACTTGTTGCGGCCGCTGTTATCAGCAGGCTGATCATTTCGGCAGTTTTCTTCCCTGCCATCAGATAACGGCGCCCATCAAACCGCTCTAAAGCATCTCCTCCGGCTCCCACCGCGGAAACACGCCGGCTATAGGGCCGTGATGGGCCCGGAACTTCCCGGAAAATGCTCCAATTTCAGCATCATTCCGCACAATGGGATCCAGCAGCTCTCCTGAACTTCCCGGAAAATGCTCCAATTTCAGCATCATTCCGCACAATAGGATCCAGCAGCTCTCCCGGGAAGTATGATGGGCTCTGCAGCTTCCTTCTGCTCACAATCATCACAACAAGAGGATGTTCTTTTTACCTTCTCAGATGGAAGTTAATGGAATCGTTATTGCCGATCTTGGATTGATGGGAAAACAGCTTTCGAAGAGCATTGATCTGATTCAAAAGGGAATAAAAGAAGTTTCAAACATAGAAGATAGATTTGGTGTTAACTGGTAAGTAATTTGTTAGCAGATTCTACGATGGTAAAAGATAGTGTCATAAAGCAGGCAAAGAAGTGTAGCCGGCCTAGGAGTGTTCATTGGCCGACGATAGCCTTGCGATACCGTAGGATCTACTTGGAGATTAACTGGTACAAGTCATCGCCCTTGAATTCGCCATACTAGGTTCCAACAGATTCAAGCACGCAAGGGAAGACATTGTGTCAACTTGCTTAGATTGCTGAAAGCAAACCTAAAGCACAGAGGCCGAGCCCTTACTACAACAGCAAAGAATCTCCAGGAGCTAAGAAAGCTTCCAGGATGCAAATCACAGTAGAAAAGGATGAAGAAAGACTGAATGCAGCTATAGGACTTTCCAAAGACTATAGATGCAGAACCCAGTGACTGATGATGATGATGAGTCATCACTTGGCGATGCTAGTCAGTGGAGTCCTAGTGTGCCTGGGAACGAGGCAGAAGAAATTACCGTTATTGCAGTCACGTGACGTCCTGGGAACGAGACAGGAGGACTCATGTGAAAGCTTATCATCACGACTACGCGACAGGCGTGCTTAACTCACTAACACGCTCCTAATCCAAGATAATCCCCGACAGATCTGCACAGACTCCGCCTGATTGTCGGGGATTATCTTCATCTGACAAGCTCAAGTTTTCGATCAGCGTTGACGACAATTTTCATCTGCTTATTACGCAGTAACGACAGAAGTGGCGGTGATTAGATGCGCTGCGCAGACGGGATATTAGGGATGCTCTCGGATCTTCTCCTGAAGGGATAACTTTTTTTCCGTGACAATAACGACTGCTATACGACACATAGGGCACGCTGTTTCTGCTGTATGGAAAGGAAAGGAAAGGAATGAATGAGTGCCCTGTAGAAATAGACGAATGACTTTGCAATTAGACCGGTCATTACGCAATTGTCCAGTATCTGGCTGATGGTGTTGTTGTATCTGCCTGATGACGCTGATTGTATCCCACCGTCAGAATGTTCTCGCGGTGATCTTCTCTTGTTAGTCATGAAATCTTAACTTTTTCCCTGTGAAAATGAGGACTGCCATACAACAGGAAGGGCACACTCCCTCTACTTTATGGTTATCATTGATATGAGTACTAGTAATTGTGAGTGGTTGAGGGAACGAATGGATGGATGGATAGATGTATGAATACTGTCATTAAACAAGTTCCAACCCTGAAGTCATTCAAATCAGCTCTGAAACTCCATACACATTCTCAGTAGTGACCTCTAACCTCCTGACCAAATTGTAGACCTGGATCGGATTTATGGATTGTGATTTTGATTTGTCTGCCGTCTTTCATGTTTCATTTGTATTTATATATCCGAAGTGTATGTCTATTCATTTTCTTCGTGATATGCTTTTATTTCCTTTTATGTAAATACTTGGCCCTATTGAAAACCAGTTTCTCTAAACTGAATAGGCCACCCAGGCGTTTGAAAATAAACAAACAAACAAATAAATGACCAGGAGGAATGACCTTGTGATTAGACACGCAATTATAAAAGTGTCCAGTATCTGCCAGATGGTACTGATAGTATTAAGTATCTGGCTGATGGCGCTGATTGTGTTCCATCGTCCTGTGATGCTCGACATCTCGTGCGACAGATTTATGTCACCTCGATTTGTTTAAATAAATCAGCCGGGAAGGATTATTGTAATCACGTCATGTCAGGGATCGTCCGGAAACTGTGCTCTCCTACTATAATCATGGCATGTTAGGGGATTGTCCGGCAGCCGGGAAGGATTATTGTAATCACGTCATGTCAGGGATCGTCCGGAAACTGTGCTCTCTTATTGTAAGCATGGCATCATGTCAGGGGATCGTCCGGAAACTGTCAACTCTTACTGTAATCACGGCATGTCAAGGGATCGTCCGGAAACTGTTCCTCTTTCTGGTAATCACGGCATTGTGTTAGGGTATCGTCCGGAAACTGTTCTCTGTTACTGTAATCCCGGCATGTCAGGGGATCTTCCGGAAACTGTTCTTTCTTACTGTAATCACGACATGTCATGGGATCGTCCGAAAAGTGCTCCTTCTTACTGTAATCTTAACCAGAGATTGAAATCCCAAGCAGATGTTGGGAATCATAAATCGCAGGACTGACAGACTCAGTCTTAACGTACACACCCAGTCGTTACAAATCTGTATCCTCTCTCGGCCCGGCCATGTACAAATCTACCAGATATTGTAGTACTATGACTATCATGAGTTGGCTGATGACCTGTTGTCCAGGCAGCCATTAACTCACAATCTAAAACAACTTTACATCTCAGAGCAGTTACTTGAGGCAACATTTCCTACAAGTTTGTACTCCTACTTGTATAATCCAGTTAGACTTTCTGCAGTGCTGAGATTTGTCTGGTGTCCGGGGAGAGTCTGGAGTAAAGCCGGCCTGTCGTGTCTCCGTTCCGCCTGCTGCAATCAAATCAGCGCGGAGGACCTGAAAGCTTTCCTCCTGCCAAAACCAATTACCTTCAGGTTAGCGTCTGGAGCGGCGTCAGCGCGGCGACAGGGACGGGTTTCTGTGGAAGAGACTTAAGAAGGTTCTCCTGAATGTCTTAAGTATGATTGGGGAGGCAGACGCCGTGACGTTCGTTCCTTAGAGTGCAAGGTCACGGACGTCAGGCTTCTTCAAGAAACTCCAATGGAATTAGCTCTTCTTTTGTAATGACGAAGAAATTGAATCGTGTTTTTTTTTCTGTCTAAAGCATTTTTGTTCAGTATGAACCAGACTAATATAATTTCCAATCTCCAACCCTGCCCATAGCTGTTGGGACCATCTCTCTTGTTTGAAAGTTGCAAATTAGTCCAATTTAACAAAATGAGATTTCGTCGTTAGTATTTTCTGTCATGAACCTGTTCTCCTGCTGGACGTTGTTGATCTAATTCTCCGCCCCCTTCCCAACCCTTTACCCCAGTCTATGCCACTGTCTCGCTCTGTAACCAATTATCTTCATGATTAGGGCGACTTTTGGTCGCGAAGCTTTCAACGTCTTAAACTTTGTTCCTTTGTGGAGGTACAAGATATGATTACAATCCACTCACTGTCTGCGCGGGGTCTTTGTTATTTCTTGTTGCTGTACGAATCACAACAATGGCATTAACAGTAGATTTCTCTTTGTCCTTATAACGACATTTAGTTGTAACATTTTCTGTACATCCCTCCCCTTCTCTGTCTGTATGTTTCTAACATTTACCAATTCTGAATTTAGAATCAGACAGCCTTTGTTCATCATCTGTTCTCTGTCTAAAACATATCTTCCGTCTGGACTTAGCTATAGCTGAAATGATTTCCCATTGTCTGTTCTCTCCTCCTGGTCAGATCACAGGTCAGTTCACACAGTTCAGGTAACAGGTCAGGTCACAGGTCAGGTCACACAGTTCAGGTAACAGTTCAGGTAACATGTCAGGTCACAGGTCAGGTCACACAATTCAGGTAACAGGTCAGGTCACAGATCACAGGTTAGGTCACACAGTTCAGGTAACATGTCAGGTCACAGGTCAGGGCACACATTTCAGGTACACGGTCAGGTACACACGTTCAGGTACACGGTCAGGTCACAGGTCACGGTCACAGCAGCCCTGC
>NC_049993.1:21072667-21088217 GCF_000003815.2 Branchiostoma floridae
TCAGTACCAGTCAGGGTCACGGCGGTCCTGCCGTTTTCTTGATAGTTCTTTCAGGCTCATGTAGTGTCTACTGAGTGGCATGTAGGGCAGCAAGTTTCCTTACTACTTTAAAAGTATGGTGTTCACAGGGAGCAGTTGCTAGCCTCTTTCCTTGAACATCGCCTGCACTATGGATTCAACAGGTTAACTATTTCTGCAGTATGGGTTCATCAGGTAACTATTCCTGCAGTATGGGTTCATCAGGTAACTATTTTTGCAGTATGGGTTCTTCAGGTAACTATTTCTGCAGTATGGGTTCATCAGGTAACTATTTCTGCAGTATGGGTTCATCAGGCAACTATTTTTGCAGTATGGGTTCTTCAGGTAACTATTTCTGCAGTATGGATTCTTCAGGTAACTATTTCGCACAACGCGAGATATCAAACATGGAGGTTTCGCTGCAGTACCTTAGCAAGTTGCTAGTGGGCCCATTATCGAACTGCCACTTCGATTTTCCGACCCCTACGTACCCACCCACCAAATATCATCAGGAGTTATGCTGGTGACGGACAGCGTGACAAACACACGCACAAGGCAAAAACAAAACCTTGGCCATTCTGGCAAAGGTAACTACAGGAGTCATTCTGTCTCAAAACAGCCACCAGAGTTGAGATTCATCCTTGACTTTGACTCCACGTTGCTTCTGGTGACGTCGTTTGAATGAAAGAGCCACTAAAAGCCGGTTCAGCCGCCGCCACAGTTTAACCTCTGATTGTCGCCTACGCCGAAAGTAAGAATTATACATAATTCTCTGCGCCGAGCGCCCCGTCATCAAGCCTAACCAGATTCACATCGAGTTACAAACACGATTCCAGCCGAGTTACGGCGGTGACAACTGTCTCGTCTGTCCGCTTGTCACCACTGGAACGGTTTAGTTATGACTATGAAGAAATCAAAGTTAGCAAGCCTGTGTATCATTAGGGTCAAAGGCCGACAGTGCTGACACAACTAACCCTGGTCTCGTTATCTTTGCGACACGTTTTGATAGTAAGTTTGTCGAATTACGGAGTAATAGAATCGTAACATCTCTCTACATTTCTTTCATTGCCAACAAGTTTTTATTCACGAAGTTGATGGGCCTCTACATCTTCGGGGACAAAGGTCAATTGTAGATATATTTGCAGCCATGTTTTGTTAACTATAATGACACTTTTTGATAATATAGAAGACCGTAAAATTAAGGGTGTAGTTTGGGAAGTACTTGGTGTCACATATGTCTATAGCCTGCGAACGTTTAATTGCCAGAAAGTCTCAATTCTGAGCCAATCAAGATTGATAAGTCTGTACTGCATCAGCAAAAGTCAACTGTTACATACTCGGCAGCTGTATTCTGATCACTGTAACGATACCGTTTGATGGCTAGGATCATAGGTTTAACTGTGCAGTTTGTACCGTATTTAACGTCTCATGTCTTACATCAGTGGATCGTCTTTAATACATACCTTCTCCGGCCGTGTGTTGTAATGAAGTCGTGTGTTTGCGTTGAACTGTGAGTAAAACTAGATGATCGTTTGTTATCGCTATTTTGGTTCAGAACTGGAAAGCTTGTAAGATATAATAGACTAAACTTTATTTAACCAGCGCTTCAAATGATAAATGATTGGCAGTTACGTTACTTTTCACGGAGTAGACATGTGAGTACTTTGTTATCGATGTTTAAAGTTGAAATGTAGTTTTATGTTATATGACAATTCTTATGCTACATTTGCCCTACAAGCTTGTGAAGCTATTCAGTCTTCTCAGCAAAGTTTGCAAAAGTGTGTTGGAGTTTGTAGCTGCGGGTTTGCCCGGCTTATCGCTAAATGGAACCCACCACAACCTTCTGCAGGTAATGGTGTCAGGGACACATGTAGGTGCCTCCCTAAGCCGGCCATGGCGGCAGGGGTGCACCAGTGCAGCCTGTTCAGGCGCTGGGAGGTGTCACACGAGGACGGCAGGCTCCCCTGGCGGTCGTTTGCTTCGCCTTTTTGCCACAGGGAGACGTGATTTAGTCAATCAGAGGGATTCCTGTGTTATTTGCGGTGCTCTTAGGCATCCCCGCTAGCGTCTACCTAAGGTTCCGCAAGTATTATATAACCTCTCCACAAACAGCATGGTAACTTGGGTTCATCATATCTTTGTTGTTCTTTTATGAAACACTTATCAAATAGAGTGTTTGGCTGAAAACTCAGTCAAAAGTCAAAGCAAAGCCTTATTGCACTTCAACTATAAAATTGGATACAAATTGGAGATTTACTTCCAGACATTTTGAGTGACATGCATCAATCTTCAGCTTTACTAAAAGGAACTTTCAGAACAATTCTAGTGACGATAAAGAAAAGTTATGAATGTCAAGTTGTAGATTTTGAATTTCCTTTCAATATTGTTTGCCTGTATGTCTAATCTTTATATAGGCAAACTTCAACTGGTTACTCAGTAAAACATGTTTCACCTGAGTTCACAATGAGTCTTTTACCTTCGCCTTGTCATAGCCGGTTATGAAGTTAGTTCCACGTTTCCACCTGCTCAATTACTGAGCCTTCCTGACAGGCGTGCTAACAACAACGTCAATAGGAAATCAGCCTTTCATGGCGGGATGATAACTTCATTATCGCAAGACAGACGAGATTGTTTTCCTGTACGTGTGCGGATGGCTCCCGGGGGAGGCCGCGCGTCACACAGAACAGCCCCCGCGGGAGGCCGCGCGTCACACAGAACGGCCCTCGCGGGAGGCGCGCGGCTCATGGAACGGCTCCCGGCGGGCCTCGCGCTCCAGTACCGACGACAAAAGCGGCGGTTGCCGTTCCCCCTGGTACGGGATAACGTAATAAAGCCAGCATTGTAAACGGCTCTCTCTGATTGTGTGCGGAAAATAAAGAGATTATAAAGAAACATGGATTTCCGCCTGTAATATAATAGAGGACACATCCACACTCGCTAAGGACTATAAAATACGAGGTTTGTCTGGCAATGGCTGGGCGTAAAACTAAAACAGTAGGAAACGCTTAAAAATTCGCGTCGGCGTATCATAGGATATTGTAATTCTAATAACATCGTAAGCAACTATGTTATTTCTACTGCTCTGAATTTATAAAATCTGTCTGCTACCCTTTTTGGAGAGGTACTTAGTCCAGTTTCAACCAAAATCAGCTTTCCACAATAAAAATGGTGACGAAGGTATTGTCATTATGTATTTTGTCGCGCATAGCGTGTTTATCGGTTTGTTATTGCTCGTTGTTTGGGCTGTAAATACACATTATATGCTGTAATCACAGTAAGGTGCATTTAAATGCTACACTATGCTGTTTATCCGATTATCACTCAAGTTGTAGTATGGAATGACTTTATGTCGTAAAATGCGCCATTTCCTGTCTCCTCGTCAAAAGTACGGTACTTGTTGATTGTGTTATAACGCTAAACTAAGATTCTATGACAAGCAACGTGTAGCTTCAGACAAAGTAGTTTTTGATGACGTTGATTTACTAGTTGTCCTAAGAACCTCAAACGTATACTAAAGCGACTCACTCACGGCCCACTCAACATTACAGAAGATGAAGGTAGTGGGTTGTATTCCACTGTGCCTAATGTACGGTGTTGGAAGGTGGAGCACGACCCTCTCCTCCATTGCCCTTTACCTCCCCAGCCGACGTCAGGTAAACATTTTACACCTGGATAGCGAAAAAGTGAAATGATTTTTCCCAAGGTCTTAACAAAAACAGGAAACAAAGAAAAATCTTGTAAGGTGTAGTTCCCAAGGACATAAACCTCTCAAAGCCTCTCACTCTCAAAGTCAGGACTATCAGGAATCGAATCCGAGACCTCTCGATCTAGTGCCGCTAGCCCGGCCATTCGGCCACACGATCCCACCAAATACCCCCCCCCCCCCCCGACTGTCACGACCATGTGAGGAAGACGCTTACAGCTTCAGACCCTCCGGTCACGACTAGTGCCATTAGGGATGAGCTATTTACCCATAACATCAGGAACTCCTATTGTCATTCTGCCTCAATTAAGGCAACAGCCCGGAAATATACACAACAGACCCGTCTCCTGGGACACCGCGGAGGCACCGGGCAGGTCCTCGGGACCTCCGCTCTCTTCTCCCGACAACAATCGCGGATTAGTCCGCCGGAGTCCCTGCAGGTAAGTGCCGCCCGGTGCAGTGTTGTCTGCATGTATAATTGATGTGGGAGTTATGTAGGATCAGCCAACAGGAAGCAGCCGACAAAGGAATGTCCGATAGAACACGCGACGGGACGACAAAGGGTCGCAGGGATGTAGACAGGCTGGATCAGGCGCACCACTTTAGAACGCACCGTGGGTTCCGCAGGGTGGTAATAAAATAAAGGATACCAGTACTACATTGTGTGTCAACTTGCTAATCTTACTGCAAGTTGGCAGAAAAAACTGGCAAAAAAGGAGCGCAATTCCCTAAAGTTCTGCGATTAGGCAGAGAAAATAAATCAAAATTACGCAACTAGACCCCTTGTTGATGGGAAGTACAACTCCAGAACGCACCGTGGATTTGGTCGGGTATCAGAAGACACCAGCCTAACATTTTGTGTCAACTTGCTAATCTTACCTCTGGGACGAGGTTGGCAGAAAACATGATAAAAAATTGAAATGTTCTCCCTTATTTTACTCGAAAGAAGACCGAATCAATCAAAGGTACTAAACTGCACATCACCGTGGAGTCAGCCTGGGATGGGGAATGCTGGGACTCAGTTCCGGGGGCTAATCTTGCTTCCAAGACAAAGATAGAGAAAGGAAGTAGAATTTCCCCATAGTTCTGCGATAAGACAGAGAAAATAAATCAAATCTACTATAGACTAGACGTCGCGCTGAGTTCAAAGGGTTTCTAACTTAACATTTTGCTTAACACCATGAAAGAATAGTAAAGAAAGATATTATTGTCCCATCACTTGCAATAACACAAAGGAATGTATCACTGAGCCCTACGTACACCGCGGTGAAACACGTCTGTCAACTTCTCAACACAGTGCAGCCCTAAAACCTGTCAAGTCAACCTCCTCCTGTCACAAAAGAACTTTTCTTCCTGCTACCGTTAAGCTATGGAACTGCCTCCCACAGGACATTGTAGATACTGAACTTCAAACGAAAAGTAAAAGCCCACCTCACCGCTACTCGCCAGCGTGCTGTATTGTAATAATGTTATTAAGTTCAGCACAGCTGCTAATGATGGGGTGTGGTCACAGCATAGATTAAAAAAAGGTACTAAACGATTCTAACCCCTACCGCCTGTCTGATTTCTTGGTGAACTGACTTAGTCTGATTTCAGGAAAAGCTCAAGAACACCAGACAATTTTTACCGTAGTTTAAACATTTCATCTGTCCTTAGTGCTGAAACTGTTGTTATTGCCGATATTTTTCTCTCTCTCGTCATCTGAAGTACATAATGTCTAAATTACAGCCCAACAAGACAATGTTGGGTTGAAATTAGGTTTTGTAAGTGTCAACTTGGCTTTTCATAACTGGCTTTCCTTTCAGCCGACCAAGTCCATGCTATGTGCATGGCTGGCTTGCCTTACAGATTAGGCTGTAATTACGTACCGAACTGTCCGCGTATGGCTTGTCGAAGTAATAGTTTTTTTCCCCAACCTTTCTACCGTCTACAAACCTTTTAGCCTGGCAAGTTCGTGCTATGTATGTGCTATTGTCTTAAAGATTTGGCTGTAATTACGTACCGAACTGTCCTCGTATGGCCTGTCGAAGTAATAGTTTTTGTCTTAAACCTTTCTACCGTCTACAAACTTAATGAAGTACATGGGGCATCTCCTTGAACACAGGACTCCACTTTTACGTCCCTTCCCAAAGTTCTACCCCAGATCCGAACCGGGGGCTCCAAGTTACTAACTAATTGGAACCAGGAGCTCAACTGTGAAGCTACTAACAATTAGTTAAACTACAGGGACATCCATAGAAGACACTGGTATAGTCGCAAGGCGTAGTACCTCTGTTTTTAACCGCCTTACAAGTCTCGAGTTTCAATATAGGACGCTATTAGCGCTTCAAGTCAGGCGAGTCACTGCCTTGCACGTTGTTGTACATCTACTTGACGTGTACTTTTATTTCTACATTTCTACAGAACTTTATTTTTACATTTCTATATGAAATGATTTCTTTACAAGTCTCAAGTTTGACGACGGGGCCTTATCAGCGCTCCCAGCCATCCCTTCTTCCTTGTGTATATCCGTACATCGCCGGACGCGTTCATCTCCATTCCTCAGGGCTCTATTCTTGGCCGCGGACTTCCTTCCAAGTTTCAGTTTCACGATGGGACCTATTAGCGATCCCAGGCGCCCCGATTCCCGATAACCTTTTCTTCGTAGAGACACTATGAGAGTTATCAGACGTAAGAAATGCTGCTGTCTTAAAGATTCTGAAACTCCAGATTCAAAGTATCAAGATTCACGATGGGACCTAATTAGCGTTAAATGCCTTCCTCCTTCCCTGTATATAGCCGTACGCCTCAAGATGTACTTCTCCAGGACTCTGTTCTTAACCGCTGACTTGCTTGCAAGTTCCAAGTTTCACAAGGGGACTTCAGTAGCGTTTCCAGTCGTTCCACGTCCCCATACATTGTCCTGCATCTATCAGACGCGTATTTCTCTTTCTGCAAAACTCAGTTCTCAACCGCTGACTTCTTCACAAGTTTCACGTTTTACGAGGGAACTTGATTGGCGCTTCCCCGCGTCTCCATACATTGCCCTACATCCATCAGACGCGTATTTCTTTTTCTACATAGCTCAGTTCTGACTTCTTCACAAGTTTCAAGAGGGGACAGTATTAGCGCTTGCAGTGGTCCCCACGTCTCCATACATTACCCTACAGCTATCAGACGCGTGTTTCTATTTCTACATAGCTCTGTTCTGACTTCTTCACAAGTTTCAAGAGTGGACAGTATTAGCGCTTGCAGTCGTTCCACGTCCGCATACATTACCTACATCGATCAGACGCGCATTTCTACTTCTACATAACTCAGTTTGCAACCTTGGACTTCTTCACAGGTTCTTAGTTTCACGAGGGGACTTCATTAGACCTTCCAGTTGTCCCACGTCCCCACACCTTACCTACATCCATCAGACGCGTATTTCTGCATAACTTAACCCTGACTTCTTCACAGGTTCTTAGTTTCACGAGGGGACTTCATTAGACCTTCCAGTTGTCCCACGTCCCCACATCTTACCTACATCCATCAGACGCGTATTTCTGCATAACTCAACTCTGACTTCTTCACAAGTTTCAGGAGGGGACAGTACGAGCCACTTCCCTGTCCGCGAGCATTACCCAGTCCTCCCGGGAGGCATTCCCGCCCCGCGCGGCCTGACCCGCGTTTTAACCCCTTTTGTCTGGGCGCGCGTAACGAGGCAGTTAGCGGGGGTAAACACCAGAAAATAGCCGCACGCACTCGTCCTAAAGTGACCCATTCCTCTTTAGAACATGCACAAAACCGCACAGAGTGACCCATCCCTCTTTAGTAGACTTTACAGCATGCACAAACCCGCTCGGAGTGACCCATCTCTCTTTACAGCGCACACAACCCCGCACACAAACCCGCCTGATGGATCCTTCACACCCGTTACGGCGCCACCTTCAAAGCAGTTTCGGACAATTTGGAACCACTTTGCCATGGCAACGGTTCCCTGGTGACGGACGGTTTTGGCGCGAGGTGTTTGATGAGGTTGTTGAGCGGCAGGACGACACTCTCCTCCTGCATCAGGACCGGATAACGAGGACTGGCGAGGATGAGGAGGACTTTTATGAAGTCCGACAGAGTGGGAAGCGGTACGGACGCCGGCACTTACACATAAACTGTTAACTGTTGACTGCAGCATTTTAATGGCATGGGATCTGTTTTACAACAGGGATCACATACAGTGCTTTTATAACGCTTATCATTTTCCATATTACATATGATCATAACATATCAATACCAGCTTTCGCGCTCTATAAAGATGTGTTACGACGAAGGATACTTTACACAGATATAGCTAGACCTGCCTAGAACATGGTGAAACTTATCTGGGTATCTTGAGACCGTCTCAAAGCAAGGTTTTTACAAAGTGTGCGAATTTTTCTGCACAGGGGATGTGAATTCCAAAACGTCGCCTCACACACACACACACACACACACACACACACACACACACACACACACACAAACACACACACACACAAACACACAAACAAACAAACAGAAATACATACTTGCCCAAGATAAAGACAAAGTTGACTTAGAAACACTATTAAGACGTGTACCTCCCCAACCATCATACAATTCACAGTCGCTTCAGCTCCACTAACTCCCGGGAGACTCCGGAGCAACAAAGAGCACTCCGGTTCTCATTAGACACTCCGGCTCATGTTTCACTCTGATCATTCTAGCGCGGTATTATCCACATAATCCCTGAGGAGTACTTTAAAGTTGGTAACACTGATTCATTGGAATTGCAAGGTAGCAATGCAGGGCGAACCGGCTATCAAAGCGCACTAAAACGGGAGAGACAGTCATCTAAAGAAAAATTACTTGGTAGACTGTAGCAGTTGTCATCGTTGTTCTTTTTTAAAGAGTTTCAATACCGTTGCTGTCAACTGTATCAAAAATCTTACACGTTTGACCAATTGCTGACAACACGTATCCGCAAGATCACGTGCCTGTAACTCTCTAGAGATTACGTTCTGTGTGATTGGTCATCAGTATTGATCCTGAAGAAGGTGACAATGGTCATTGAGAAATTTGATCCGTGTGTTGAAAGAAAGTACAACGTTGCCGTCGTACGAGTGTTGCGCAGTGTGTTGCGACCCCCTTATGATGATAATGGTAGCTTCCTTTTGTGTTCCACAGGATCTAGAGAGATTTAGCGCCTGTTTTAGATGCAGAATTCCGCCACTTGTTACGACTATTTGTGTTGCAACTAGACACGGAAGGGTTGTTGCAGAGTCAGGTTGGGGGCGTGGGCACCTTGGATGTAATTTGAACTCCTGAGTCTGTCATATAGAATCAGAATTGCTAAAAACTAAAGAAAGCACAGCGCGAATTTAAAAGTCTGGCATGTCTCTCAAACACATTTCAGGAATGCGAAATGACAAAAAAACGCTCATTCGGATCCCTGCCAACCATCACCACCACCACCCACCCCCCGCCAGGTAGTGGGCTGCTCCAGAGTTGGTGTATCGCACATGACGAGGGCGTTGCCCCCCATGTCTAAGTGACAGAAAACTGTTGAACAGCAGGATTCTGTCCCTATCTGGTGTAGAGTCTCGTCTATCGTAGCTCGAACAGCCCGTATGTCCGTTTAAAATGTTGTAACCGGCCCTTAGAAGGGACGTCAAGCAGAGTTCCATCGGCCATTGCCCCGTTGTAGGAATACATGAATCATGTACTATGTAAAAGAAAGAAAGAAAGCAAAGATAGTCTTGGACCAGTTAAGCTCACTTAAGGGCTAGTCTTCCACTTGTAGTGACAG
This sequence comes from Branchiostoma floridae, assembly GCF_000003815.2. Lineage (NCBI taxonomy): Eukaryota > Metazoa > Chordata > Leptocardii > Amphioxiformes > Branchiostomatidae > Branchiostoma > Branchiostoma floridae. Next base: position 21,082,174 of record NC_049993.1, read on the forward strand.
AGAAGACAGACGTTATGTACAGTATCTACAGGTTCATTGTACCGAGGCCCCTTCTACAAGCACAATTTGCAGTGGACCACAGCTTCATGTAATGTCCTTTCCAGTAGCGTGCATGTCGGGTGAGCGACTCATCTCTAAACGACGACTCCAGTTTCTGCGATAAGGCTGCTAACCATTGAAGTATTGCATGCTGCTGTTCACTGTGATATCGGCGTGCATATAATCTGCCAATTTCATGACTAGTGGCAGGAAAGCTTTGCAAGATGATCTGATTTCAAATACATATTCAACCGGTTTTTGTAGTTAGATGTCGTACGTTGAATTCTTTCTGCCAGTTCATTCTAGATAGTGACACTGAAGAAGAGTGGTGGATGTCACTCGAAACGTCCGGAAGTAAATCTCCATTTTCATCTAGTTGTAGAGATGGAATTGTGTTTGAATATGCTTTCAGATACATTACTATTTTGTACCATCCTCTTTGAATCACAAGTGCTTGTCTTATGTTAACCTACAAAGGTATTGCAAGTAGGGGAAAAAAACTACAGCGTGTCGCGGCCTAAGCGTGGTACGAATGCTCGCCGGTACGATTATGTTCCAGTTTCGTACCCAGCTTCTGTCATAGCCTGTGACGTAGTCCGATAAAATCGAAACATTCATCGTGTCGACTGTGTAATATGTGCAATATGAAAACGATTTGAAGCAATACATGTGTTTTTGATAGATACTTTTCTGCCGTCTATCGCTCGAATGGGCTTTTACTGATCGGTTTAGTGCTAGGATTTCCCCCAAGACACTTTAATTAGCGGGGAACATGCAGTACATACCTGCGCATGGCTTCGAATTTGTGTTACCGGCTAAGTGCGATATGTTTGATGTAAATAATCGGGAATAATCGACGTTTCCGTACATTTCCGATGGTCAGTTATCCCCAGAGCGTTCTGATTAGTACGTTACTACATTATCAACGGCTACGTACAACATGTGATGCCGGTAAATAATGCACTTGTTTTTTACACTCTTCTTATCCTTCCTTGTCTACGTACATTTCTAACGGTCAGTTTCCCCCAAGGGAGCCTCCATTAGTGAGATTCCTACATTTCCAACCCATATGGCGCTCCGGAGCTTTGTCAACAGCTACAATGTGCGCAATGTTTACAAAACGTCACAGCAGTAAAAAAAATCAGAAATACACTTCATTTGTAATTTTTTATCTTCCAATTGCTTCCGTATATTTCTAACGTTTGTTCTTGTTGCCTGTTCCTCTCGGGTTTCATTTGTTTTTAATTTGCGAAGCTGAATAAATAAATAGATAAAATAGCGGTCACTTTTCCCCAGGGCGTCTTGATTACTAGGATTCCTGCATTACCACTCCGAGCGGCGCTCCCAATTTGCGCGGGCGGGCGGTGCGCGCTGAGCGGCCGATCAGTGTGCAGCTCACGGCCCGGTGCGGGGGTGGTACGCGGTGAGCGACCCATCAGCGTGCAGCGCACGGCGCGGTAAGCGGGTGCTTAGCGTTCCCCTCACGGCCGGCGCGCGGCAAGCGGCGCGGTGGGTTCCCGAGCACGCGCGGCGCACGCGGACTCCATGCCTGACAATTCCCGTGCGGGGCCTGATAGCGGCAGGGCTGATCAGGCATGCGTGGTGGGTAACACGCGCTGCCGCTCATCACTGACAAATAGGTGCGCTGCATTTTCAGAAGCAAAAGAGAAAGAAAAATACAAAAACAAGCTCGCTGCCTCTTGTGTAGTTATCTCACTGACGGTCCTCTTAAGAGGACTACAACCCGTCAGCTTCCATTCGCACTTATTTGTTTTAGTGCCCATTTCGCGCCAGCAAAACACAAACTCGCCCCCTCAAACACCCACCGCCACCCAATCCCCCCTCCTGCGTAGCCTACAGTCACCTAAACATAATTACGGCCTTCCAGGTCCAATTCGCAGAACTGCCACTTATTTTAGCGCCCATTTCGTTAAAGCAACGCCTATGAAAGAAGGCAAAAGATAAAAGAAAAGCAAAAGACAAACTCGCTTCCCCCTCGTATAACCTTCAGTCGTCAAAATGCGATTACGGCCTGTCAAATTCGATTCGTGCAACTGTCACTTATTTGCTTTAGTGCCCATTTCGTGCAAACAACGCCGATAAAAAAGATAAGAAAAGCAAAACACAAACTCGCGTCCCCCCAAAGTAGCCTTCAGTCGTCGAAAAATGATTACGGGCTGCCAAGTCCAATACGTACAACTGTCACTTATTTGTTTTAGTACCTATTTCGTGCCAGCAACATCGATTACAGAAGGTAAAAGAAAAAGAAAAGAAAAGCACCAACCCACTTCCCCCTCGTATAGCCTTCGGTCCTCTAAATGCGATTACGGGCTGCCAGGTCCGATTCTTACAACTGTCACTTATTTGCTCTAGTACCCATTTCGTGCAAACAACGCCGATAAAAAGATAAGAAAAGCAAAGCACAAACTCGCTTCCCCCCTGTGTAGCCTTCAGTCGTCGAAACGTGATTACGGCCTGCTTGGTCTAATTCGCACAACTGTCAATTATTTGTTTTAGTACCGATTTCGTGCCAGCAACATCGATGACAGAAGGTAAAAGAAAAACAAAAGCAAAGCACAAACCCACTTCCCCCCTCTGTAGCCTTCAGTCGTCGAAACACGATTACGGCCTGCCAGGTCCGATTCGCACATCCGTCACTTTTTTGTTTTATTCCCGATCTCGTGGCACGCACGCGCTCTGGGTGCCCGGTCCGGAGTGGACCATTACTTCCCGGTTATCTCCGTCGGTTCGGGCGGCGCGGAGCGGAGCGGACTCCATCAGGCTTAATGCGGAGTTATAAAAACTCGCAGCGGAGCCCTGCTCTCAACCGGAGGCGCTCGTAAAAACCGCGCAGCGGAGAAAAGCGTCCAGCCGGAGCGGAGAGCAGCGTTCAACTAGAGCGGAGAGTAGCGCCGAACTGGAGCGGAAAATCAGGGGAGAACCGGAGCGGATGTGACAAGAAAGTTTTGGGAAAGAGGACTACGTCTGTCGGTGTGCATGCGTGATTGTGTGTGCGTACGTGCGTGCGGTCATGTGGATCCATCAGCATCCAACCGTCGTCTGAACATCAGAAGAACACGGGATGGTAATTTGCCTAATATCCCGCGGTGGCGAGCGGTGTACGGGGCCATCCGGACGTCGCTGTGTGTCATATCGGTCGCGACGGCCTTTCTGGGAAGAGATGTCGGACACAGGTCTACATGTACAGGTCTAGGCATTCAGCTGCCGACTGCGCTGAAGGAAGGCGAATCAGTACCACGGACAGTACCCCCTCCGGCCAATCAGTACCACCGACAGTACCCCCTCTGCAAGTCAGTACCACGGACAATAGCCCTCTGGCTAGTCAGTACCACGGAATGTACCACCCGCAAGTCAGTACCACGGACAGTACCCCTCTGGCTAGTCAGTACCACGGACACTACCCCCCCCTCTGGCTAGTCAGTCCCAAAGCCCCTAGCTAGTCAGTACCACGGACAGTACCCCTCCGGCTAGTCAGTACCACGGACAGTACCCCCCTGCTAATCAGTACCACGGACAGTACCCCCCTCTGCTAGTCAGTGCCACGGACAGTACCCCCTCCGGCTAGTCAGTACCACGGACAGTGCCCCCTCGGCTAGTCAGTGCCACGGACAGTGCCCCCTCGGCTAGTCAGTGCCACGGACAGTACCCCCTCCGACTAGTCAGTACCGCGGACAGTACCCCCTCCGGCTAGTCAGTACCACGGACAGTACCCCCTCCGGCCCCCTAGTTAGTACCACGGAAATTATACCCTCCGGCTAGTCAGTACCACGGAAATTATACCCTCCGGCTAGTCAGTACCAGGGACAGTAAGCCCTCCGGCTAGTCAGTAGCTTAACAATTTGTTAGCTTAACTGCCCGAAGCGTGAGTTGGTGCATGTACTGTATCAGTAACAAGCGCAACACTCTGCTCCACCACCCAGCCTCTAGCAGAACCACTGAACCCCTAGCAGTCCACCCAGCGTTAGGCTGGGTTTTCCCGACTGTGAACAACCGTGCCCTTCGGTAGTGTTGACCGTAACGTCCCCGACCGTACCAGTCATAACATCCGGCGGGGGTAGGCTTGAGTGTTTCCGAAGGCCCCCTGCCATACTGCCCGGCGGTAGGCTTGAGCGTCCCCGATCGTTTACCTCCGCACGGCCCGGCGGGGCTAGGCTGGTTCCCTGCCCGGCTTGGCTGGTTCCCGGCCCGGTACGATGGATGCGGAGAATGACTCGGACGTGCGGCGCTTCCCCCTCCCATGAGACCGCCAGATCACGTCACAAGCGGGGAACTCAGCCTCGCTACGCGCCATCTATATTCATGACACCGAGCGCCAATTTATCTGCCATTTGCATCTTAATATGACTTTTTGCCGATTAAATGGTCGGTGGATTCATTATTGGACAGGGTATAAATGCAGAGAGCTCGCCCCGGACTCGCCCCATTTCCGACAGGCGGGGAGGACAGGCTGCACGGGTCGGGGCAGCCTTGCACGGGCTTGTACCGGGACACGCACGGAAGCTCGGCGGGGAGGGTGCGCACCCTGCCCCGAGCACTTGGAGTAGGATTTACGGTAGTGTTGGCGGAAGCTAAGGAGATGTGTAGCATATGTCATCACCACTGGTTACCGAGTCCAGCCTGCCTTTCCTTTGGACGAGATGTTGCCACTACACCTCATCCATGACCCGTGCCGTTTGCCCTGATGTAGGGACACAACACTGCGGAGCCACACAGCGAGCCTCCCGGAGAGACATGGCCCTCCCTCCGCCCGGCACGTCCAGGTAAGCCGCTTGATCCAGTCCGCCTAATCCCCGGCTAATCCCTCATTAATCACCGCACCGTGCTCGCACAGCCTGCGGCGCGACAGCCCGAGGTGACCCGTAAAATATCGTCTGTCCGTCCGCTTAGCCAAGGGCACGGCGGCAAGCCCGGTGGCCGTTATTGTATTTCGGCTCAAACCGCTGGCAAACCGTCTGTACAGGGGGTCTGTTTATGGGGGTCTGTGTAGGGGGGTCTTAGCGAAACATTGAAGGGAGTGGTGGGATATATATATGGCCTCAATCGGTCACAATTGACCATGGTAAACCCTAATTCACATGAGCCCTGCAGCATCGGCCATGGCTAAACAGCACTATCGGAGAATGACAGTCTCTGACGCATAGGGCACATCCGCAATCTGACTCAGGTCTGTAGCTAGGTTCTTTCCTGAGGAAACGAAGGGGAAACGGGGAAAACGTTGACCGTAATTGATTCACTTGTAGCACATCCGTGGAAGGGAGGGGTGGCCGAATCAACAAGCAGATGGTAGGAGGGAATATTGTGACGTTGTTGCCTGTCCCGGGTACACGCAGCATTCTCCAAACAGGGTAGTAAGGAAATGGTTTGACTTTCTCTCCCAACTTCTGCATGAAGCGTCATAACCTGGGCGCGCGTTGTTTATTCGTTTCTTGTTTGCATTTTCTTAAAAGGTAAATATTGGCGTGTCAAAGTCCTTTCTACGAAACTGGGGTGTCACTAAAAGAGATCAGCATATGGATGAGGCAGTTTCTGTACGTTTTCATGACAGCTACTCATCCCAACTGGAACCCTTATACTTCTGCTCTACATCAGTACGCAGTCCTTACAATTTTAGATGCATCATTTCATGATATCGGAACCTGATTTATTCTTTTTTAAAGTAGCACGATTGGTAGCAGCCCCACAGTTGCGCTCCTGGTTCCAATTTGTCGGCAACTCTGGTTCGAATTTGGTTCGAAAGGTATCCTGGTTGGGACTGCATTCGTTTTTCACAATGCCAATGGACTTAAAATTGCATGTAGTTCGAGCACGTTACAACAGCCTGATCACTCAGCTGGATACATTCATGGCTGTACTACAAACTGAATTAACGCCCCGTTTACAAATCAAGAATTTAGCTCGGCCGAGTTGTCAGCGAGCTCTAAATTACGAGGAGGCATGAACCTGAGCCTACGAACAAATGGCAGGGTTCTTCGTCGGCATCAGGT
>NC_049993.1:21089330-21123363 GCF_000003815.2 Branchiostoma floridae
CGAGCTAAATTCTTGATTTGTAAACGGGGCTTTAGTGTTCATTCTGGAGCTACGTGCAGGCATACACACTGTTACCTGTACATGTACATGATAGCGCCTGACTACGGTCTGTTGTATGTTGAAGGGACGAATCTTTACTGCGCGTTCATTCTCATAGAGAAAACTGCGTCATCTGCCCAGCTTGAACGTGTAAAAATAACTACCACACAGATGCGAAAAGACAGCGCCGACCGAAATCACCGGGAACCCTAACGCTTTCCTTAGTTGTTCCCCACTGTCAGTACTACCGAAGGCGTGAATTATTCAAACCTACATCGTTGCCTCTTTCCTTCTGCATAAATCACGCCAAGCACGTACGGTGTGCACGCAGGGCGATGGAAGCTCGTGCTGGTAGTAATAAAACTCGTCTGTGTGAGATGACAGATGTCAGAAATCAAGAGAATACCACGGTGAGAATACACGGAACGAAACGTTGGCATCCGATAGACAGAACAGCGCGGCACTGTATGTTATTTTTGCTTCGTGCGATGAGAAGTGCACAATGAATAAACGCTAAAGCATTTCCGCTCAAACGATAGCCTTTATTTAGTAGACTCTACCAGTCTAATCACGCCGGCTATAGGGGGTATATTTGCCAGGAGACTTTGGCCTTTCCATGATGCATTTTTTGTCGTTTCCGAACTCTCTTCGTCAATCATTCACCATATGTTTGCCGGATTCCACTATCCGTACTGTGGTAGGAAGGCTTCGTAATTATGTAGTGATGAGCTGTGTAGGCAGCCTTTGTATATAGAATCACATCCCAGTCAATAACGTTTACATCAACTAAGTTCAAATGAACAGCCAGAAGGTAAAATAGTGAAAGTAATCTCGAACCACTTTTGCTCACTGACGACCTATTCTTCCACTGTTCATGACTGAGAAGACAGACGCTATGAACAGTATATAAAGGTTTATCTTACCGGGAAGCTCTTTTCGACAAGCACAATATGATATCAAAACCGGAAGCTCCGCTGCAGTACCGTAACAAGCCGTAATGTGTCCCAAACTCCAATTATTTCGAGCCCTCAACAAGACCTACCCACATACAAAATATCAGAATAATCCATGTAGACCTTCTTGATCATAAGTTATGCTAGTTATCCACTAACAAACAAACGCACAAACAGTACCAAAAAACATAATCTAATAGCCGAAGGACTGCGACTCTTTCCAGTAGCATGCCTGTAATATGTGAGCGGAGAAGTGAAAAGGTGACGTGCAGCGAAGCACGCCTTGCAGAGTGCTTAGCGCAAGTGCAGACGCGTAGATCAGGCTCTGCTGCCGGATAAGATGCTTACCTAGATAAGCGGAAGAGACCGTTGACCGATGGGGCCTCTCGTGACGTCTCCGGGCTTACCGTAAGCCGCATGGGGATGAGACGAGCCCGGAGAGCTCGCTGGGGTCGGCGCGTGTCAGGCGGATCTCATCTCGCCGGCAGCGCCGTTTGGAGATGGAGATCGCGATCAATTCTGGGCTACTGATTTTTTTTTCATCGGTCCTAACAGCAAGGACAGGCGTAATCTGCAGGGTTCAGCGTACCGGGAAGCTCCGCTGATCTTAGCGGCAATGGTGATGGATGTAACATGACGGGCAGGTTTTATTGGAGAGTTTCAGGGTTACCCGCTGCTACCGTGATGGACGGTCAGCTCTGATGACTGCAGCCCTCTCCCGCACCGTGCAGAGCAGCAACAGTCGCGATTCGAACTCTCGAACCCTGTTCCAAAAACCGAACGAACGGACGGTATTCGAACTCTCGGCCCTATGAGCAGCAACAGACGCGATTCGAACTCTCGAACCCTGTTCCAAAACGAACAAACGGACGGGATTCGAACTATTGACCTTCTATTCCAGGAAACGAACGAGCAGGATTCGAACTTTCGAACCCTCTGAGCAGCAACAGCCGGGATTCGAACTCTCGAACCTTGTTCCAGAAGCCGAACGAACGTGCGGGATTTGACCTGTCGACCCTGTGAGCGACAACAGGCGAGATATGAACGCTCGATCCTTTCTTCTAGAAACCCAACGAACAAAATGGGTTCAAACTCTGGAACAGCTATTCCAGCGCCCAAACAGACGGGATTCGAACTCTTGAACCTGCAGAAGCCGAATGAACGAACGGATGGATTTGAACTCTCGAGCCCTTGTTCAGAAGCCATAAGTACAGCAGTGCTGAGAGCGGAAGCCGGCGGAGATAAATACGCACTGCTCGGTCACGGGTATTCTTGGGTTAATAATATACTATTTCTATATTATTGCTTGAGAATACACGTGACTGAGTGTGTGTGAGACTCGACGGGGGAGGTCTTTGAAGCCAGCGTGGGATGCGTGCCTTCCATACAGCTTAGGCGTTATGCCTGTTGTCTTGTTTTGTGAACTTGGAGTTAACCGTTTTAAAACAAGAGTTGTATTCTCACTTTACTGATTTGTAAGTCTGGAAAACGACTTTCACTCTCAGTTTCCACCGTTCCTGTCATGTTCAGACCGTGACGTCACAACCCACGCTAACAGCCCGGGGACCCGTATGCTGGTGTGCGCTCACCCGTGCCTGAGTCGACACGATAGCTATTACTTAATTCAAACATACACGCCACCCTTTCCGCTTCATTGATATCTGTAGTCTTCTCCCCTTTGTCCCTTCTTTTATGGCATGTTAAGTATTGTTTATTTCCGGGTTTTGATTTAATGCTGTATAAATATACCGTCTTTCTCATGGTCATCAAGACTCGATGCTTTTTGCCCATAATTTCGGCTTTTGTCGCGTGATTGTATTCAGATAGGCCATGTTGATTTGATTACAAAGATTACGTCCGCGTGTACATCAATTTTTGTCCGCTCTGAAAAAAAATCGAACATACTGTAAGTCGTACTGTAAGCAGAACGAGCAAATATATGCCGTAAGTTATAAAGCAATAAAGGAAAATGGATCCTGGTGCCAAAGTCAATTCCAAAGTCAAATAAAGCATTCCGGTTCTACCTGATCTGATGTCTACCTCAGAGCAATGGTTCATATGAACATCCCGCCCACCGAAGTTCCGTATTCCCCGCATGCCCTGTGTGTAATCTATCCCTGACTGCCGTGTGTTATCTAGTCCTGCCTCCCGCGGCTTGTAGTCTATTCACGGCAACAATTCCAGCCGAGCGACCGGCGTGAGTGGGAATAACTCTCGTCCCGAGCAGATAGCCTGGCAGAAACTCTGCACACGCGGGAGCCCAGGACTGCTGCAGGCGAGACGACTTGGCCTTTTAACAATTCGTCTATTCCGAGAACTATCATAGAGGGATCCAGAACTATTGACATAGGCTAACGTCACATTTCCAAACCGGGCTGGGTACCATCCGTATTCTACCGGGCTTCTTTACGTGAAAGGAGCCCAGTAGAATACGGATTAGGTAGTGAGTGTAAGGAGCCCGGTAGAATACGGATGGTACCCAGGCTACAGCCAGGCAGCTATCGATCATGGGTCCTTCCCTATCTTGTACTGGTCGAAAAGAGTAGGTGTCCTTCCCGATGTGCGTGTCCGGATATACGGCCAGTAATGTTCAGTACAAACCTGGTGTGTTGCACCATGAGGAGGTAACCGGGTATGCAGCTTGTACTGTTCAGTACAAACCTTTTGTGTTACCCCTTCAGGCGGTTTACCGGGTTTGCAATGCAAACAAATGCAGCCTATACAAAAGTAGACTACACACTAGGACTTATTAGAGATTGTGCATGAATAGCGGACAGTACATATTAAAACTCTCCTAGTCTCCTCAATGCAATGGCCTAGTGGGTAGAGTATTCGCCTTGCATTCGGTAGGTCGTGAGTTCGATCCCGGCTGAGTCATACCAAAGACTTTAAAAAATGGTACATGCTGCTTTCTCTGCTTAGCACTCAGCATTCGGGAAAGAGTATGGAAATTGAACACACACCACTACCAGTGGACTAGCCCCATGCTGTAGTGATTGCGTTGTGTGGCCCAGGGCTAAGGAAATAGAGATGGGCGCCGCCCTATGCGCCATCAGGCGCGGGAAGGGTTTAATTTTTTAAACTCTAACTAGTCTCCCCAGGGCAAACGATAGCTGCCCATAGTTTTACATCAAGCGATATTCTAAACATTCTCCTGCGTACGTGCCAATCATATCGATACAGAACACTACAGCCTTCACATTATAGCTGAGATTCATGCGGTACTGATCAGAATTCCCCGGAAAGTCACAATCTCGCCTCGGGTCAGAAACTGGGAATCAGAAACGCAGAAGCTCGCCGTGACTCAGATGGTCTTGATAAAAAAAGTGATTATAAAACTGCCACTTACGGTACGAGACAGTGACGTCATCGCGGTGTTGGAAGGTCTCACATCTCCGCTTGCTGCTCAGAAAAGTAATTAAAGTGGTTCCTTTTTCTGAGGCGTAGCGAATTGAGGTACCAGATTGCTTTTCTTTTTTCGAATTCCTGTTCAAGGCCTTTTATCTTCCGTTTATTAATCAGCCATGGCTAGTTCGTGACGAGCTTCTCTTTGTTGCAAAATGTTCTTTAGAGAGGGATTCTGTGCGACTGGGAATCATGACTACATACGAGATGGGAGTCAATTTGATCTAAAGTTGTTTTAGCAAAAACAAATTTGCCATATATGCATGAGTCGGTTCGTGTCAAAAAACTAGTTCCCATGTCATTATAGATACCGAAATAGCTGGGAAACAATTATTTCTTCCTGACGCAAGAGCAGTGAGAGCTATGTTGTAATTGCATTATCAGCTATCTACTCTCCTATATACGTTTATAATTCAGTTATAAAATGCCAATCTTATATTCTACTCAGCCAGCTTGGTCATATGACTGCTCTTCTTGTTGAATTTTGTCTACTGGAACTTGATGCAATCGTAAATGTCATCCTCAGAATCCTTTTGTTTTTCTGCCTACTCATGCATAACTCGAGCGATCGTTATTTGATTACGTGTGCACACGTCACGGCGTATAAAACTCGACTGCTCGCACTGCCGTTAGCGTACTTAGCTGGCTCCACCAGGGATTTCTTCTGATGGTATTTCAATTCTATTGCATTCGATTTCTTGTACCCTGGTCTCATCCTTCCCTCCCTCCCTCCCTCCCTCCCTCCCTCCCTCCCTCCCTCCCTCCCTCCCTCCCTCCCTCCCTCCCTCCATCCATCCATCCATCTATCCATCCCTTTATTCATCCATCCATCCTTCTTGTCTCACCCTTCCCTCCATTTATCCATCCCTCCATTCATCCATTCTTCCAATAACCATCTCTACATCCATACACCCACTTACCCGTCCGTCCTTCCCTCCATCCACCTTCCATCCATCCCTCCCTCCATATATTCATCCATCCATCAATTTATCCATCCTTCCATCCCTCCATCCCTCCATCCATCCATCCCTCCATCCCTCCATCCATCCCTCCATCCATCCATCCATCCATCCATCCATCCATCCACCCATCCATCCATCAGTCCCAAAGATCCTGCTATATTTCGGCTGGTTCGAGGCTAGTCTACAAGAAGTCAAGTGCAATAAACTGTTTTACATCAGAAAGAAGTCCTACTCCAGGAGCCCTCCAGCGAGGCTGCATTACCAACCCGGCTCGTGTATCTTCCCGGAATACGGCTCGTGTAACTTCCCGGAACAACCCTCCCGCCCTGATTAACTATCGAAGAGAGCGAACCTGTCACCCGTGTCTCTCTCTCCTTCATCCATCCATCCTCCCTCCCTCCCTTCATCCCTCCCTCCATTTCGGAACAGCCTCTCCGCCCTGATTAACTAGCGGAGAGAGCGGACCTGTCACCCGTGTCTCTCCCGACCTCCAAACACGCGCAGATAAAACTCAATTAAACACGATCCAGTCCGGGTTACCGGGCGGGATCCAATTATCCGCTGTTTGCTGTTCTACTCTGGGTGGGAACACTGCAGAAATTACTGCCGCCTTTAAACACAATGCTGAATATGTATCAGTCAAGTAGATATAGAAGTCCCAACTCTACTTTTGTAAATTTTCTTTTTCATTGTACTTAATTGGCAAATTGGTACTAATGTATGTCTTGGGGTGGGGGCACATGGCGCACTGATATGTTGACTAATTTACCTAAGTTAATTAATATTCATTTGTTTTTGTGGCGCTGTTAAAATAAGTTGTTAAACTTGAGTGCAGCGCCACTTTATCCTTTTATGTGTTTTTTGAATAAAGAAAAAAAATATGTATCTGTGCTATTATCGTAAGTTAAATAATCTGTAGAAATATTTTGTTTGAGAATCGTAGCTATCAAAGTCAAATTTTGGAGACCACCTGATGATCTCTTGGGCTTAAACAGTAATACTGATGAAAAATTGGTATATCTATACCTATAAGTCAGATAACATGCATGTTCGTGTTTGCTGTTTCACTTAATGCAACAACGCCTCAGAAGTTACTCCTGCGTTTTAACACAGTGTTGAATATGTATCTGTCCTACTATTCTACTATGGTAAGTGAAATAACCGTTTGAGAATCATGGCTATCAAAGTCAAATTTTGGAGACCATCTGGTGATCACTTGGGCTTAAACAGTAATGTTGATGAAAACTTGGTATATCTGTACCTGTAAGTCAGATTACATGCATGTTCGTGTTTGCTGTTTCACTTAATGCAACAGCGCCTCGGAAATTACTCCTGCGTTTTAACACAATGTTGAATATGTATCAGTGCTAGTATATATGGTAAAACAAACATATAAAGGGAGTAAGTCAAGACACGTGCGTTTGGGGGTATTGTGGTCATGACATTAGAATTTTTGAAAGCATCAGTGAGCATAAGTGAAATAACCGGTAGAAATATTTTTTGTATCGTTGCTATCAAAGTCAAATTTTGGAGACCATCTGATGATCTCTTGGGCTTAAACAGTAATGTTGATGAAGAATTGGTATATCTTTACCTGTAAGTCAGATTACATGCATGTTCGTGTTTGCAGTTTTACTTAATGCAACAACGCCTCGGAAATTACTCCTGCGTTTTAACAGAATGTTGAATATGTACCAGCGCGCACCCCCTGCAGTGCGCATGACTAAAGGCTCCCGCGTGCGTCGTTACAGAAACAATCGTTCCTGAAGTGCGGCGATACGGAGGGCCACATGCAGGTGTCACGTGCAGTTCTGCACCCCGTTATCTATCGGCTAGGCTGTGGAAGGCACACTGCCAGGACTGGCCAGCATGTCGGTGCCACGTGTAGTTCTGCACCCCGCTATTTATCGGTTTGGCTGCCCAACATGCAGGTGTCACGTGTAGTTCTGCACCCCGTTATTTATCGGCTCGGCTGTGGAAGGCACACTGCCAGGGCTGGCCAACATGTCGGTGTCACGTTGGAAATGTGTCGTAAACCTGTCAATATCCAGCCGGAAATGTTACATCAATAACGGCACATTAACATTTTACGCGGGCATGAAATATTTATGATGATTTGTTTGTAAAAAGGTAGGGGTTGTTAAGATACCCTTTAGCCACTTACAGGACCAGAGTTCCGGCTTCGTAACCTTCACTACCGGTGTGCTTTTTTCTTGTGTTTTGTTTTGTTTAAACCAAGGAGGTGATATAACCTCCTTGTTTAAACCTTTGCTTATTCAGGAGAAGCTCATATCGGCCTACAGGTCTCTTGTCATTGTTTTCATGAGGGAAGAGGTAGAATTATAAGACAGATTACATGATTAAAGTCCTAATCAAGCTAGAGTAATCCCAATCGATGTAGGAGTTTATTAAGATACCCTTTATAATTTGATTAGCCGCATGCTGGACAACCCTTCCTGGTTCGTGAAGGCACTGTGGCTGTTCTCTTTCCATGTGCTTTAGTAAATAGTTGTTGGTTTGTTTTGTTTGGTCAAACTCTTGTTTATTCAAGAGAGGCTGAAATCATCCGCTTTTATTGAGGTCACAAGGGAAGCAATAAAGGTCAGGCAAAATGTAGGAAAGCTTACCAACATGCGTAATGACGTCATTAATGATAACATAAACTCTTAACTATAGGTAAGTTGAAAGTCATCAATCAGTTTAGTTTAACATAGAGCTATATACTTACATATGCTGTCACAGAAACTACTAAGAGTGCTGGAATAAAACTCCCCTGCCGGCTAAACTCATTCCCCAGCTTATGTTACTGTCTTTAACCACCGCAAGATCTGCTTGGAGAATACACAGAAAAGCCGTCAGGCTGTTAAATACTGCTTACATACTTTGTTAGCTATTGAATATCCAACCTGATGTAAGTATTTATCAAATGTAATGAGTACATTATACGTCGATGTAGGTTAGACATCCAGGTAATAAGATACACCAAAACGTATTTACTCAAGCAACTGGATATGGTTTTGGAAACGGTCATTCCAAAACCATATCCAGTTGCTTGAGTAAATACTTTTTGGTGTAATGAGTACATTTACAACCATTCATCTCAAAAGAAAACTAAAGTTTCTCAATAACAATGGCAAAAATCAGATTACTTTCGCCACAGTGTGCACGTCTCGGTCATGCCTATCTCCGTTTCTGGTATCGTATTGTTAGAAACGCTACAGCAGCCGAACTGGTTATGCTATAAATGTTGGATACAGTTTTATGTGTGATTGTATCAACATATGTTTGTTCCGGTGTTTTGAAACCCAGCATATCGGCAGACCGACCCCACGATTTGGTCATACGTGTCTCAGTTTATTGCATGATGTTGTAAAAGTTTCAGCAGAGGAATAACCGAGTAAGTTGTAGATTTTGGTGTGTAAATTTTACTTTATGCATTCAATAGATTGTGAGACGTGTTTTTTTTTTGGTGTGATTTGCATCAACATTTGACCATTTTCCTGCCAACATTCGGGCTGGATGTTGGGAACTCCACTTGTCTAATCCCCGAGCATCCGACCAGCTCTACTCTCCAAGCAGAGGTTAGGCTCCGGCTGTTTTTTAACGTTTTTTTAGTCGTTTTTATCGGGCTTTCTATTTTGTCGGTTTTTTTTGTGTGTGTCCGGCCTTAGGTTCTGACACAGCAAGATATAAAAAAAAATAGAAAGCCCGATAAAAACGACTAAAAAAACGTTAAAAAAACAGCTGGAGCCTAACCTCTGCTTGGAGAATAGCCAGCTCCGCTCTATCGCCCAATCCGGGTAAATCAGCGGAATGATGCCGCGAGTAAAGAGCCGATACCCGGGAAGAAATGGATCGTAAACCCAATTAATGCGGGTCCAGCCCCATTAAGAATGAATTACCGTAGCGGGGCTGGGCCGTGCTCGGGGCCGGATCAGCTCTCTGCCGCCGGGATAGCTCCCCTGGGACGGTGCGGCCCGTAATTGACATGGAGTAATTATTAATGTATGAGATCTGCTGATGGGACGCCGTACAGGGTTAGGCGGGCAGAAACTATGATCCGTAGCAGTTTGCTTTTAGTATCGAGTCATTTATTTTTCTATACTTCATCTGATTTTATTACCTACGTGAAGCTGATTCATCTCCGAGGGGGGTGGCACTGTTTCTGTGTTAGTGTTTTCGCATATGTATAAATCAAGATACGTTTGATAGAATTACCTGATCTGAATTTGGCGTGTTAGTAGCTGTTGAGGTGCCGATGAAAGATGGCAATTTTGGGCCACCTAGAAACTTTCTGCAGGTACTGCAGCTTTTCAATGATACAGGCCGAAATCCATTTCCTTAAAGTGGTGTTACTTCGGTTTAGTTAAGCGATTTAGTCAATGGAAAGCTCAGATCGTGCAAGAACTTAGTCTAAAGGTGCAACATGTAGGCTCATGCAAGACTTTACTTGACCTTTTTCATTGTTGATGTTTGGGTGACATTTCATGAAAAGGTGCTTCTGACTAACCATAACTAAATCACTTCTGAAACGCATTGCGTTTGTGCGATTATCAGTACTTTAGTGCTTACTGTAAAATGCGCGCTCTTTAGTAAATGGTCAAAACTGTCTCCGTTACGTGCGCGGGGTGGGTCATAAACATCCCGACCTGCGCGCCAGTGACGTCACTCATGACGTCAGCAAGCTTATCGCGTTCCCCTCTCGCACATTCGGGACGTACCATGATAAGGAGTGAGGGGGTGGTGACATTTATACTAGTTTGCATTTGGGCTCACACGTACACCCCCACAACCCACTCTGGTCCGTCCTTGCTTAATAGGAAGATCCGTAGTACGGCATTCTCTTTGTATCTTCTTTAGGTTTGTATTGTCAGCGTAACGTCAAATAAAATTAACGGGACGTAGGTCTGTTGTTTATACAGTATTTGTAGAGGAAATGAGTAGAACATGAAAGAAAACTATACTACAATGTTTTCATTAATCAGATGTTCAATCTAAAATTTTACGTCCCTTGCCTGTGGTCGACCCCCCCCCCCCCCCCCCCAAAAAAAAAACGCCAGGGTTTGCAGGCTTTCGTTAAGGTCGGTCTAGTACCCAAAAACACTGCATTTTTCCTTGGACCGATTCACTCTAACCTATACTGCACTAATGGACTAGGCGGGAGTTGTTTCTGCAGATTGTAGATCTCATTTACGTCACTCCGCGTTGGGACCGATATTCGTCATACGTCACTTCTAATTCAGCCGCCATTTTTTCGAACGTGACCTCTTCACCCGAATTTCTGGAGCAGCTGCCAAGAGCTGTTTGCCTCAAGGTGACATCCAAAACAAAAAGAAGAGAACCGAAGATAAAGAAAATCATTGAAAGTTTTTACCGCAATTAATACCAGAACCTTGACGGCATGGTGGCAAAGTCTTATACTATTAGATTGATTATGTATATCGGAAAGATGTTTTTGTTTCGACATATAGTCTGTTGAAACATGGTAGTATCTATGTAACTGGTAACACTTGCATTGTCTTAACCTTTGTGCCGGAAGTAACAAGAAGTGTTTGCTAACCCACGGAGAATAGCTGTTGTATGATGACAAGAAAGCCTATGAAGATAACATAAACTGTCAAAAATACCGAAAGATTGAAATATGCATTCCATCACTGCCTACATAACATGTACAGTTACACCCACCATCACGTACATACACCCACACATGCGTACCCCCACTACACCTTTCAAAACGCGCACACACACACACACACACACACACACACACACACACACACACAGGCACCACCTACGCACTCCACCCAACTCACACACAACACCACCCCTCCTCCACGCCTGCCAAGTACATTTCAATGGACCCTCCTCGGCCTCCACTTTGGACAGTCATGAATGTTTGATGACCGAATCTACAAGTGCTGCACTTGTCTGTAGTAATCATATCCCGCCTACCTCGGGGCAAAAGAACAGAAACACTCCAAACAGCCGGAGAAGTCACCTACAGATATGAGAAACTTTATTTGACACAGCAAAACTACAGCAATCTTCGTACCGTCAACTCCTAAGTAGAACAAAAACAAATCTTAGAAGTCTATTCACTGAACAATGAAGGGTATTATACGTAGACCCCCAATAACAGGCAGGGCTAATCGTTTGTATCTGTATCTTTAATAGCTAATAACCTATTTAATAGATGTATAAAACTGCGCATTGTTGGTTTAATCCAACCTTAACCCTACATGGTCATACATGTGCATTCTCCATTATACATTGCTGTACTGTGGTCCATTTTGTACCGAATAGTTACACTTCATGGCCATAGACAACTATGGAGTAGATTCCGTTATGATCCTACCAACACTATAGATAGACGTTACATCACAGGAGCCTACTCTGTACTTAGTGCGCTGTCCCCAAATCCCCATTAAGCCATGTGCTGTAAAGCCGGCTGTAATCCTACTAAATCCTCTGTGGACGTACATTTTGTACTTACGTCATGGGTAGATTTTCTATTCACGTCTCGTCAATGTTTCATTTTAGACTGTTTCTACAAACGCTGCATGCTGCTTATATAACAGTTCACCTGACGGCCAACAAACATGTCTCCGTACAAACTGCTTTATTATGAAGAACACAGAATTTGTTCTATCCAATGTAACCCACATGTAACGCTAGTTCACCTTTATCCGCGGGGCAACCTATATCCATTGTTTAAAAAAAATCAGGGGATTTAGGGATATGAAGCCAACGGACGATAGTTTCAAATTTCAATATTTGGAAATGTTACGGTTTGCAACCACTATCTGCCGACTTAATATCCCAAAATGCCCTGTTTTTTAAAACAACGGATATAGGTTACCCCACCGATAAAGGTGAACTAACGTTATACATAGTTGGAGAGTGGCATGATAACGAAATCAATGGTGACGTGTTCTCTCAGCTCTACTTCATAATTACATATAACAACAGTCTCTTTGCTGTCCCAGGAATAGGCAAAGTACGGGGGTTAATTGAATTGAATGAAGACCTTTATTGTACAGTTTTGCCCAACCGAGCTAAGTACAGGTCACAACAAGTCAAGATATATACATATAAAAGTATCACAAATCTAGTCTAACACAAAAGTTCGGCTTCTTCTCGCTTCTTGGTAAATGGTGAAAATGTAGGACTGTATGGGTTTAGCTATTGTCGGTTTGTCGAAACGCATGAGAAAATAAGTTTGATCAGTAACTAATGCGTCCACCTAGAGAGGGGATCCTGTAGTACAGCTTTAATTTGTCCTCCATGCTCCCATTCTGCTATTCATCTAACCAAGAGACAACCATGAAGCGCCTCAGAAGTCCCTCACACAATACAGTGTTTTAAAAAAGGATTTGCCATGATTGTTCGTCTCTCAGTACTTCATTCCCAGCCTGCACTATCAAAACACCTACACGCTTAAAGTAGCGTGAAAGCTCATCTGTGTTGATGTAGTACATATTGAAGATTTTCCACTGTCTAACAACACCAAAAATGATATCGTCTGCCAGGCATTATGATTCGTTACTCGAATCACGTGTCTCTAAGTCGCGTGATCAGAGTAACTGAATCGTCACTCCTGAAGAAGGTCGACGGAAGTGCGACTGAAAATTCGAGGTAAGCTAATTTTGGTGTTGTAAGACAGTGGAAAATCTTCAATACCTACACGCTTCCTCGCTGCCGTGAAATACACCCCTGTGGCACAAAGCTTGTATGTTGCTGCACGGAAAGGACCAATACGTCATCATAAACTCCCATCAGCCTCTGATGTTCCCATCATCTTGTCGCTTTACTCCTCCAAAATTTACGTCGTCGTCAAATCGCATCAACAAACGTCCCTTTTCCGGTTAGACATGATTGGCTGTTATTTTCCCGCCCTGTGAGTGTAGGCGAAAGGATTGATGTTTGCAATAAACGGGCCCTGGGCGCATCTCTCCCTGTGTCCGGGCGCATCTCTCCCTGTGTCCAGGCGCATCTCTCCCCGTGTCCAGGAGAGATGTGGAGGGGATGGGTGTTTGTGAGCTGGGGTTTGTTTATGGGTGGGTTTGGGAGGGGGTACCACTTGGGCAGAGGGGGTGGTAGGAAGAGGGTGCCATGGGTAATGATGGATCTGTATGCTGGGTTCGTTCACTGGTCACTGTTGGGGGGGGGCTGCTAGGAGGGGGTACCAGGGGCGCAGAGGGGATGGTAGACGGAGGATGCCATTGGTATTACATACATACATGGTTAATGATGTGTTTTTGTGCTGAGCTGACCCGTTCTGTGATGCGCCAGAGAAACAGGACGACATACGGATGGCTTAGGACTTGTTGAGCATCGACTGTTATAGCGTGCGATAATAGGGTAAAACACTAACGGCAGTAAGAAATTAAAAAAAAAATGTACATACAGCAGGAGGTATGAGATCTTCCATTTCTTGTTTCTTGCTCTTTTGCTATCTCTTTTTCTCTGTCTCTCTTTTTTCTCTCTTTCTAATTCTCTCTATTTCTGTCTCTCTGTCTTTGTCTTTCTTTGTGTCTCTCTGTCTCCCTCTGTCTCTCTCCCTCTCTCTCTCTTGCCTACTTTCTATCTGTCCTAAGCGTTCTTAGTTCCTAATGCTATGCTACCACTAAACGCGTTTCCCGCATGGCTAGCCCGAGCACCATCCCAGCTGGCGGTAGTAAGTATCCCCGACCCTCCGTAATTACGGCTCGGGCCACCACCGGTGCCGTTGACCGCCTGCTGACTCACATCCTACTGTTTCCCGGAATGGACCGATCCCGAAGCCCCGCCCCCTGTTCGATCACGTTCTATTTCGAACACCTCCGTCAAAAACAGCGCTTGTTGGACATAACTGGCCTCCGTCGCTATTTAGCTGATAAAAACGACTGACTTCTGTTTAGCTTTTTTTGGCCCTGAAATCCTCTCAGACCGGGCCGAAAAAAATACGCTGCCTTCTTTGTTGATGGCTACATCCACTGGGTACAGTCCTTCGAGAAGGGGGTGGATAAAGCTGCGGTAAGGGCATTATAATTTCAGTCAAAGCGGAAGCGTTAGGCGCTCCATAGCATTACCTTATTGGTGGGCAGAAGTGCCTGGTTTCTGAAATGCGGTCGACGCACGTGGAAACCAGGGTACGTAAATCTGTGACAGGGTTTCTACTGCGTTTGCTGCATGCATAACAGCTGCATGCATGCTCATGACAAAAAGGAAACTAAGAAGAAAGCAGCTCGTGTACTCGCAGAGAGGGAGCTTGTATTACACGCCAACTAATAAGACCGTCTACGAAGTCTGCTAGTGCAGAATCTTGTGTCTTATACATACCCTGACCTAGACTTGTATCCTGCCCACCAACAATGTAATGCTACGCAGTGGTTCTCTCTCCCGAAACAACTGTACTCGGTGGGTGTAGCCTTCAACAAAAAATAGCATAGCATTTTTCTTTGACCATTTCTGTCCCGC
The DNA here is from genome assembly GCF_000003815.2 of Branchiostoma floridae. NCBI lineage: Eukaryota > Metazoa > Chordata > Leptocardii > Amphioxiformes > Branchiostomatidae > Branchiostoma > Branchiostoma floridae. The sequence continues at coordinate 21,104,149 of NC_049993.1, forward strand.
TGGGGCTGATTTTGACGGAGGTGTTCGAAATAGAACAGGGGGTTCTACCTGGTTCTATTTGTTCGATGTCGCGTTCGATCGGGATCGGTCCATTAGAGTTCAACATCTAACGCTGCGGTTCAACGTCCGAACGTGCTTATGGTCATACAGTTCTGTCCCTGTGAGACTTAGTGCTCCAGTAGACGAGAGGGTGGAGAAGGAATTGCACACCCCTCCTTCACCATTTGCACACCCCTCCTTCACCATAAATTAGTCATGTGCAGGTCAGGCAAACAGGTAAATGCCTGTCTGCCTGCTCATCTGTCGAATCGACAGGAGAATCCACCACCACAGTCAGTCACTAGCTGAGGGACATAGTCGGTATGTGACAAATTCCAGCGTAGGTAACGACTGTTAACAAACTATAACAATCCTAAAGTTGTAAATCATCAAATGAGTTGAAACTGCTGAATCGACAGTTCTGCTACCGCGTGACCCCAGCTGTCAGAGGTCATGACCCCGGCCCACACACCGCATGGTTCCTGCAGAGGCGTTCGGCAGAATGCGCAATTTTTGTACCTCACACAAAGAATGTGAAGTTTTACATAGGGCAGTATCTACCCTCTCCTTCCGCTCCCCCCTCTTCTTCTCTCTCGTTTTCTTTCTCTCTCTTTCTCTCTCTCTCCCAGAAAGCGAATGTATATGAATTCGACTCTTTGTTGTACAATGTGGTCGGAAGGTCTCATTATATATACAAATTATTGGCCCTTTACCAAGTGTTTTGATCTATATTCAGAGCACTGATTAAAGAATATTGATACCCGTGAAAGCATCTCAAAGTTCCCAGTCTGCACAGATGTACATGTATTTAGTGTTCCCAGTCTACACAGATGTACATGTATTTGGTGTTCCCAGTCTGCACAGATGTACGTGTTCCCAGTCTGCACAGATGTACATGTATTTAGTGTTCCCAGTCTGCACAGATGTACATGTATTTGGTGTTCCCAGTCTGCACAGATGTACGTGTTCCCAGTCTGCACAGATGTACATGTATTTGGTGTTCCCAGTCTGCACAGATGTACATGTATTTGGTGTTCGCCACAATTAGGACCATTAAAGTCGGGTGAGCGGTTAAAAGCGTCTAATGGAGAAAAGATTGTCGGTAACGAACGTCGGGATCCTCCCGCCTACGGTTCGGCTTTAAGCGCTAATATAACACATCAAGGCTGGGATAACATCTCGTTCTTCCTCACTAAAAACTTATCAGTGGATCTCAGAACACAGCATGCATGCTGATGCTGAACAGTGTCTATGCTGATGATGAGACGTGGCAATGGTATCTCATAATCAGGCATGCCGAACTACAAAGGTGTCAATTTGTTCCAGGATTGTTAGGGCAAACTGAGAAATGGGTTTGATGCAGATTCGATAAGAATATAACTTCTGTCTACATTGCTAAAGAAGTGCTTGAAGCACCGAAATGGTAATCATAATGCAGCAGTAAGAACAGCTTTTTATCTGGTTGATTGCAGCGTGATGAGCGTAGACTATCAACGTGTAAGCAGGGCGAGGAATAGTAATTATTGTCATGCTGCTATGTGATCGGCTCTCTCTTCAGGATTCTCTCTGATAGGCATTATCATTAGAGCTGTGACTGAGGATCTTTTGGTGAAGTTTTGTCAAGCAGTGAAAGCTAGAATGATCTAGAATAGTGAAATCTCGACGAGAAATAGTTGAGTTCTGATGGTGTTGTAAGACCAGTTTATACACCTTTGTCCTCTGAATATACGCACATGTCGATCACGTTATAGTAACGGTGGAGAGGAAACGTTTAAAAGGAATGAGTGTGGGCTGAACGTTCAGCTCGGCCCTTTGGTTATTAGATGTTGGCATTTGATAAAACTGTTTAACTTTCCTGGAAGATATTCACTGTTGCAAGCTGCTTATCAATATCACCATCTAAACGCCGTTGTCGTGCCGCTGGCGATTGTTGAACCAGTCTGACTTTCCTCGGATATATTCACCGAGGTGAGCTTCTTGTCGATAAGTATCAAATATTCGATTATTCAGAAAAAAAAACAGCATCGCAGTCAGTAAAAAAAAACTGAATATCACTGATTTTACAACTTGTTACATGGTGAATACAGCATATATTGATATACATTAATAAGCAATTACAATACATAACGCAGTAACACCTAAAACAAAGTTGTACGTAATGCCTTACAGAGAACACTGAAGTAAGGACAGGAACGTGCTACACACTAAGTAACATTAAGATGACTCGTTATACAAGCGGATGGCCTGGTGTAGAAATGACCTTCACAGTCTCTGTGTCCGGGCAGCTGGCACAGTAAGTGCAGTGCCGTTTCTAAGAGTCTTCCCAGTGACCGTAGTCCTGTATAATGTTGTGATGCCTGTATAATGTTGTAATGCCAGAATTTAGGCCATGCTCATTTAGAAGATACACGTTATTCGTTTGTTGAAACGTAGTGATAGGGGTAAGTGTAGGAAGTAGACTAATCAAAGTTGACGTTAGTTAACACGCAACGTCGCTGCTCATTGTTAGCACTTGATCGCTCAGTGTACGAAACCAGTTCGAGTTTCCATAGTTTGTAGGCCAACGTTATCCAGTATATCGAGTATATACAAACATTTCCAAAAAGCAACAGCAACAAATGAAGAAGAAACATTTAGGGGAATGCAAAAGTCCCAGTCCGGCCCTTTGGGTGTTGCTAATCTAAATCTAGCCTAGGCTTAATTTTGACAGAGGTGCAAACGTACCCACCGTTGTGAAGTGTTCACATCTGATAAACCTCGGAGATGTTCGGAGCTCTGAGCTGATTATCGCTGCTCCTGACACGGAGGTCGCGAATCCGCGGCGAATCCAATCTTCACGGGTGCTTGGCTCGCGGATCGGTCCTGTTCCGTGTCACCGCCTCGCTGATCAGCCGGGCTTGGCGGAGTGGTGGAACTTCTCAGGGTCTTGTTAAGCAGCTCCAGCGGCGGGATTCGTGTTTTCCTGGCCGTTATCAGCTGTGGTTAGTCAGGGTGAGGCACAGGAGCGAACATCCTGTATTAGGCTGGGATTCCGGTGTCACGCGTTGGCAATAGCTACATCGTGGCGTCGGGCCCGGCGTAACTGGTAGAGCGTTCGGCTCGGAATCTAGAGGTCCTGAGTTCGATCCCCGCCGTGCCCCCCGACGTTGTGCCCGTGGGAAAGGCACTTTACACGACCTTCCTCACTTCACCCAGGTGTAAAAATGGGTACCTGACTTCGGTCGGGGAGGCAAAAGACTATCTTTACCTTCTGTCTGTACCGTGTATGTGTCACTGTTAATATAAGTTACAAAACTTGAGTGCAGTGCCACATTGTCCTCGTCTGTCCAAGAGCAAAATAGAAAAAAATAGCTATAGGCCAGGGGAACATTACAACGTCTCGTTTCGTACGTCAATGGTAGCTGCGTTGAAATTTAGAACACTTTAATGTATACTTACACCAATCTGAAAATGCTGAAACGGGAAGAATATGAACTATGGATTAGTTGTTTAGAAGATACTCTTATGGAAGATGTCAGCGTGACAACTTCTCCTAGACAACGGACATATCAGTTTCATCACCATCATATACCTTACTCTGTTGAAGCATACATTCCCGGACATTAGTTCAGCTTACAGTGTTCTCTATTGTTCATCTCGGCAGTCAGGACTTTGTCACTGAAACTTGTTTCAGACTCGACCAGTTTAATTGGTTTTACTGAGCATGCTTCATATTTTGAAGTTTACAATCTATAATTTTTTGATGCATTATTATTCTTTCATGAGTTCTTTCATGTATATGTACACCACATTCAGTCATTAGATGAGAGAGGCGCTAACCTATAGATTAGTTATTAAGATATGTAAGCATAGTTAAGAACATTAATGTCAAAGTTTCCTATCATTGATAAAACTTGAACTGTTATCAGAGTCATGCATCATCAGTATGATAACATCCTTGACTTTTGAGTCGTCAGAAGAAGACAGACAGACAAGATAAAGATGATGTATACAGACAGCAAAGAACTGATACTGTTCGGAGGATGAACCGATAGGAGGTAGACTTGGCATCAAGGACTGTAAAACTGTCTGGTCATGAATTCAGATATTCTGGCGCAGTGTGTCGAGTTGTCTGGCTGTACGTGAATAGAGAGCCGACATCGGCAACAGACACAGTCCATTTGTTTGCATTGTATACACGAGGTTTGTATTGAACAGTACAAGTTGCATATCGGGACAGATCCACTCTCAACGGGAATGACCCCTACTCTTTTCGATATTAAAGTGTTGTGGGTTCTTTTACCCTATTCAGACCGGGCTTTTTTGGTCATCCCTGGACCGGGGGGGGGGGGGCTTTTGAGGCCCTCCACTTCTAAGTCCTATAACTCTAAAACGACGTGCCGTAGGGCCACCAAATTTTTAGGACATGATGTCGACATAATATCTGACAAGTATGTTACGTTTGACGTTACGTTGACGTAAGATGACGTAATTATGACGTCATCAATTTGATTATATTGGCCAAACCCATGAAAAAAGGGTATTCTCAGAAAACTGCAAGTTATGCTACAAAAATGTAACAACAAGTGTAGATAACAGAATAATAATGTTTGTTACGACTTGCGTTGCCAATAACAACATCAATGACGTCAATATGACGTCATAAAATGACGTCATGCACATCTGAGATACGAGTTGGCTCCGCCATATTATATCCACAACCTTGAATTTTTAAAAATACTTTTTTTGCAACAAATAATCACAAAGGGCAATGGAAATAGACTAAATTCATTCATTTAGATGGTTTTTGATGAAAAAATACCAGGTAATTACCAATTTTAAGGGGTAATTAGCTTGTTATCCTTGATCTGGCCATTCGGTCCGCCATCTTGGATTTCGGGCTGATGACGTCATCAAATTAGCATAATTTATGCATATATAATTATGAAAGATATGCTAAATAATATAAGATTTTATTTATGTAACAAAATCACAGTAATACAGCAAACAAATATGAAAAATACATTGTTAGAACCAAAAATAGTGATTTTTGGCAAAACTGCCTGTCAACAAACGGTTGCCATGGCAACAAGAAAAAATGGAAAATTGGTCAAACTTCGTAGAATTGTTGCCAACAATATTTTAGGAAAACTCACCAAATTTGGTGGCTCTAGCGTAAGCCGTTCTGGCGTTAAAGGACATCGAAGTGAGCGCGGGCCTCAAAAGCCCCCCCCCCCCGGTCTGAATAGGGTTTAAGTGCTCGAGATGTTGCTTTTCTCAAACACGGGGCCTCCATATAACGTCCTACCCGAGGGACGGCCCTATCCGAATATAGGTTTTCATGTTTACCGCAGTGAAGCGAAAAGATATGTGCAAAGTCAATTTCTCAATAGCACAACGTCTTGGTATGTCACGGAACTTGAACCCAGTTCTGGACAAACCCCCGACCATTACACCGCAGCGACGCCACCCTAACACGCTAACATGTCACACAACCAACGTGACAACGTAGTTAAATCAGGGTGCAAAAACTATAGCTCACAGAAGCATGGACTGGAGTTGAAGAGTCACAATTTTGTATAACTTTGTATTGGAAATTACAGTTTAATCTTAAGTTACTTCCGAAAGACCACCAAGCTGGTGTCTTACGCCGAAGGGCTGTTATACCGGCTATACAGATACCGACACAGATAACAATATATATTATTCAGCCCTCTTCAACATATCAGCTATTGCCTCCGACATGTGACAGATCATCGAGCTTTGTTCCAGGACAGGACATCGCTTTGTCAGTGTCTTGTTTCATCTGCCCGTAGCTACGAGCTACCACGAATCATCTAACAATAGTCCATGACAGGCCTTTCATTTTGAAATCTGTAGGCTTCTCCAAGTCTATTGTCATTTATTAGTACTCTGGGGATGCTCATATAAGGACAAATTTATTGTGTAGCCCTCTTCATTCAACATCTCAGCTATGGACTGATCCCAAAACCCCGCCCCCTGGTCGATCATGGGTGTATTTCGAACACCTTCGTAAAAAATAGCCATTTCTGTCCGACTGGGGCAGATTTTGACGGAGGTGTTCGAAATAGAATAGGGGGTTCTATTTGTTCGATATGGCGTGCGATTACGACAGTCATCCATTTTCCCGGAAAGGCCTTTGATTTGCCACCGGTTTTATCTGCCTTGTAGCTATGGACAACTACAGATGACCTAACAATAATCTGTGCATGCGTGACAGGACTTCCGTTTGGAAATGAGTCAACGTTTATTGACACAGACTCAGCGATGAACGTCCAATAATCTTTTCCACTACTCTGGGAGTGTCGAGAAGATATTTACTCTATGCATAGCCTGGCCTCTTGTGCAGGTACTATAGTCGTAATGAATATGAATATGCGTCTAAGTCTATTACCCCAGACTCCACCATGAACGTACAATGGCAATGACCATTTACGATCACTCTAGGGATGTCCAGGAGGTCCAGACTCTCCACATATTGAGTCTTAACTCTGACGGTACACACTATAGTCTTAGTGAATGTAAATACACGAATTAGTCCATTTTAGTTCGTGCCAGAAATTTCGCTTCCACATTTGTGTGTTATCTTGGTCAGCACGACCGGCCCTAAGTAATATCCGGAGGCTAGTCGAGCAGTTCTTAACATTCAAAGCAATATACTGCAAAGCACGCCTTGGCACGCACTGAGACAGTATGTATCTATTATGTACACGTTTATAGGGATGGAACCTGTCTATAGTTTCTGAGGCCTGTTTCGTATGCAACGGACGGAATTCTGATGCAACGTTGACCAAATATTTAAAAAAAACTTGATGAACAACAAGACAATTCCTGCACCTGCCTGACAACAGTGTTGAAAAGTGTCAAGTCATGGTTGACAGCTGGCTTTGCTACTGATTACTAATGATACAAACAGTTCACCTCCAGGCTGACCACCCGGAGTACTGCCAGTGTACATTACATTCTGTACAGGTTTATAAGGATGGAAGCCTGTCTATAGTTTCTGAGGCCTGTCTTTGGAAAAGATATCGTATGCAACGGACTGAATTCTGATGCAACGTTGACCAAATATTTATTAAATAAAGGGGGATGAACAACAAAAACAATTCCTTTACTTCTTCTTGGTAACAGTGTTGAAAAGTGTCTACTTATGGTTGAAAGCTGACTTTAATTCTGATTACTAATAACACCAAGGAGGCTAAAAAGATAACACAGACAATTCGCCATCTATTCTGACCGCCCGGAGTCCTGCCTATGTATGTTACATTCTGGTACATCGCCGCTTTTTTGGCAGCCTGTCCAGGTGACGTCATCAGTAAGACTGAGTGCGGCCCTGAGCCATGTTTAACTTCTGCATCTCTCCTCCCAAATCCGCTCATCGCCCGGGCAGAACTCTGCCACCCGGGATTGACTTCTGCCCGGGAAGATTTCAGGTTTAAACGATCAGGACAAACAGCAGCGGCGTAAGTAGCTGAAGACCCCCTGGATATGCTTCACGGAGAGATGGCTAGTGAAGGGATATTTGGAAATTGGGCTCTCGCAAAAGAAAAACCAGCGTGTATATATTTTTTTATCTATTTATTGAATTTTCAAACAGCTGTGTAGCCCCATTATACTTGTTGAGTTGTTTTTCAAGACTGTCCGCACAAGGCAAGTACAATCATTAGATTTCTCTAGCTTGCACAAAAATAAATAAAACTAAAATAAGACTGTAATGTAAGTAACGCAAGAAGTACATGTTTTTGTGACAAAATCACATATCATAGATAAACAGAACATGCTGTACTTGATGAAAAAGAAAACCGAAATCATCAACTCAGTGGGCAATTCGGAATAGTTCAATAACGTTCTATATAAAGAAGTTGTGTAACGTTCTTTGTGTAACAAGAATTGAGCCAGTTCAATCAGGATCCTGACTTCAATTCCACGTTTTACGACCAAAGCCGGAATCCTTTATGGCAAGCACTGGAACGGTTTATAATTGGAACTACAATAGGAAGAGCTCATCCAACGCCATAACTAATCAACGTTACTTTATTGTAGTATCGACCTTAGTTACCAGCAGCAATAAAAGACAAACTTAGCTGGAAAGTGAACTTTGTAAAAGCTTCAACCCAGTAAGGGACTGACTTATGGCAAGGCTGTGGTTCCTTAGTCGCATGTCTCTGCATTAGTGTATTGCAATCTATTCCTGATTAGAACGCAAGCCGTAAAAATACACTCCGATCCGTTTGCCCTTGTCCAATTACAATCAAAACGGAAATTCTGGTTACATAACCCTTGGCACATGTCGTAACACTGTTTTGATGAACGAATGATTCTATGGTCGTGTCCTTCCTAATGAACAGTGTTGAATTGCTTGTTGCTACTGCATCTTCTACATAGTCCACCCGCAATGCAGATCTATGCGCAGAGTGCGTCTTGTGACCAAAATCGGTTGTTAGCCTGTCTGTATTATTCTCGTTGTGCACAGATAACACTCGCCAGTCATAGACAGGTTTCCTAGCACCTAAACGATTCAAATAGAAAAAGATTCACAACTCAGATGCCTTTGTTATCTTGCTTTACTCAAATGTCCGATCGTGCCCCCCAGCATGACTAAGGTTTGTCATAACGCGCTGCGACCCCCCACCCCCCCCCCCCCCCACACACACACACCAAGTACGACCAGGTTCGGCCGCTCCCGTTAATTACCCCCGTGAGGTCAGGCAGCTCTGTGAACCGTCCCTTGCCGTTCCATTAAGCACGACATTCCGGGCTGACCGTTCATTTCCGGTAACACTAATTGGGCGTGATCGGCGCTGTTGTGGTGACCTTCGGACGGAAATACGACTCTAAAGGAATGGAACTATGGCTGTATTTGACATCAGGATGGAATTAAGCCGCATTTGACCTTAGGACATCCGCGTTTGACCTTAGAATGAAAAAGCGAATCCGTTTGACCTTGGGCAAACAGAAATGTGCCTGCGTTTGACCTTGGGACTGAAATGTGACTCCACTTTGTCGGGGATGAACGGAAATGCGACTGCTTCAGGGGGGAATGCAGATCCATTTGACCTTCGTATGGCAGTATGTGACCCTGTTACAGAACACGACTGCGTTAGAGCTTATCCTGGCAACTCGGCTGGGTTTGACCTGAGGAAGAAAGAGCAGGACTGATTGACCCCACGCCGCACGTCCTCATGTCCAAGTGAGCATTTTTCTGCTAGTATTCCTGCCGGTAGAATGTAACGGGCAAATTTCCTGTTTCACATGGCTATTTTTAAGCCAGCGCCGCACCCCCCCACACGTCCGTGTGCCTGCGATTTGTCCGCCCGTATTATATTCCTGGAACCGGGTGTATTCCCGAAGGAGTGCCACGCCAAATGCACATCAATCCCAGCATAGTGCCCCCCCCACACACACACAAACACACACATAAACACAGGTGCCGTAATTTAACCGTAATTTATCCACTTGTTCCCGTGTGTTCCTGGAGGATTCACACACCAAATGCACATCAATCCCAACGCCATAACCCCCCCCCCCCCTCTCCAAACGAACAGGGTATATTCACACTCAAACACCAATCGGTGGAGTCGGGCTTTGTAATTTGCCCCGGGTATTCCCCATGGTATTTGCCGGAGGGAGGTTTTCCCGCCCAAATGGTACTATCGAATTTTCCGCCGGCGTCTTCCCCCGGGGGGGGAGGTGAGTGAAACAACAATGTTCCGGTTAAACCCTCCCTTCCCGGGGGCGCAGATTTGTCCCGCTGCCAGAGCTTGATCGGGCGCAAGGAGACAGATGGGCAAAGTAACCTTCCAGCCGTTTCGAACGAACCCGGTATGGCCGCCGCCACTCGTGTTACCAGATGAATCAATGGCCGCCGCTTCTCGTGTTACAAGACAACTCACAGCTGCGTGCCGGGCGTTAACCCAGATTTAGGAGACACACGCACGGCTGCTGCAGCACCAAGGACAGGCATAATCACTCATGCTGCCGCTTTCCGCTTTCATCTATCATATCCTGGCAATGACACCCTATTTCTGGTGTGTGGCGGCTGTGGAATACATCCTGACATGTCTATAACTACCTCTAAACGCTACCGATACTTCAGCACTAGGGACAGAGACAATCACTCATTCTGCCGCATCCCTATTTCAGTCATCATGTCGTGCGAATAACACCCTATTACGGGCGTGTGTTGGTTGTAGAATACATGTCTCTTCCTACCTCCAAACGCTACCGATACTTCGGCACTAGGGACGGGGATAATCACTCATTCTGCCGCATCCCTCTTTCAGTCATCATGTATTGGGAATAACACCCTATTACGGGCGTGTGCCGGTTGTAGAATACATGTCTCTAACTACCTCTAAACGCTACAGATACTTCAGCACTAGGGACAGGAATATTCACTCATTCTGCCGCATCCCACTTTCCTCCATCATATCACGACAATGACACCCTATTTTGGGTGTGTGTCGGCTATAGAGTATCTCCTGGCATGTCCCTTACTAGTCTCTAACTAGTTCTAAATACTACAAACATTTCAGCACCTAGGACGGGGACGCTTCATCTTCCTTCTCGTTTCTGCCTTCTAGCATACACATCTATTGTCACAATAACCATCAGTTTTGCGTGTTTGAAGTCTGTAGAATAGATTGTGGCATGTTGCTCCTAGCTCCTCCACTATGCTACTGATCTTTCTCCACAAGGGACAGAAACAATGTGACAGCCCGTCCGTGTTTAGTGGGAGAGGTAAACGTAAAAAAGTTTGATGTGTGCATGTCTCTGTCCAACGAATTCTATTTCCAACAGACCACACTCTCGGGAACTAATTCAAATTGACGGAGCGGCGGTCCCAAAACGCCTGACATGAACATCTCCGACTGCCATGGACTGAAAACTGGTCGACGTTTCTTGTGACAAAACCACCTTTCGATGCAATATGCGCATCACCAATGATACATACGTTTCGCAATAAATGCATGGGTTGCAATTGTTCATGTGGAATGCTCTTCTTAGGTTATTCATCTGAAATAAGCATTCTTGTTTTATTCTCCGACCACCCACCCACCCCTCTGCGGTTATTCCCGATTCCTGGCTCGCGCGCACGCCGGTCGCGTCCGCTCCAATCTGCACTGGCTTCTCCCCAATCTGTAAATTGTAGCCTGTTTTGTGTCAAGTGATGAGCCGCTACTTTGTAGCCTAATATTTAAGGGCCGCCTTTCATCTTTTTATTGAGCCGCTACTTTGATAGATTCCGTGTGCGCCTGCCCCTCGCGGCTTAAGTACAGGCCGACATGCCCCATAATTTACACCCCCGCTATTACGTGTTTATTGCAGGGCGCTGAGGCAGGGAGCTGCACGGGTCATCACGCCGCCCAGGCCGAGCAGCGATTGGTCCTTTTGAACTGCCGAACACCTGGTGCGGAGCAGCCATTGGTCAACTTGTAACGGTTCTTTTCAACTCCGACCGATGCCGAGCAGCGATTGGTCCGTTTGAACTGCCGAACGCCTGATATAAAGCAGCAATTGGTCAACCCGTAACGGTTCTTTTCAACTCCGACGTGAGTACATTTCACAGCCTTTTTTTTGTTTGAGCTTGAGCGGAAAGGTCGATGAACCCCAGACTCAATTAGTTTTTGCCGCCCTCTGTTTTATTTTAATTGGAAACTGCTATTATCAAAATAATCTGTAATGAGTAACTAGATTGTGATTGCGTACCTAATTGGTATGACCTGAAGTTGCCAGGACTAATGTAAACCGACACCTGTCATCACAATCAATCCAGTTAGTGTAACCTTCAGTGGTCAACAATGAGTCTTGTTTTGTATTCAAATGAAGTCACTAAAACGTTTTCACAGAATGCTAGTTTTAAACTTTCATACCAGTGACAATGGATTGAAAGGTATAGATAGTAACCGAAATCTTTCAACTTTTGTCTGAAACTATCAACGACATGATATCAATAATCATATTTGTAGTGAATCGCTTCTTCTTGACATTAAAGTTTACTGAGTTTGCATCAAGCTGATCGATACAAATCAGTTCATACAGCAGGGTCAACTGACATTGCTCCGGCAATAAAGGGAACGTCCGGCCTACAACCCAAACAACCGTCCTCCCAAAACTTTATTACAGCGGTATTACTCCGCTTCTATCGCTGCCGTTTGTAATTGATTTTCCATTTCCTTATTTCGGAAAGAATCACCGGTTTAATCGTCTCGGTGCAGAAACGATATTAGAACCGTCCGCATCGTCCTGCCTCATCTACCGGGGATAAATACTGCCGACCGGGAGAGCCCATTGTGCATTACGGTTATAATAAAGGGATTGTTTATTTGTGTTTTGATCAAAGAAGTTGCTGACCCGACCACACACGGACCCACCAGGGTCAGCTTAATTAGCTACAGGCAAGCGGGACAATCCGGGGCTCATTCCCGGACCGCCCTTCAAAGCGTGCGGACGGGGCTCCAAATTCACTTTTGGTAAAAAGTGTACCTGAAAATTTTGGTGCACGAAAGAAATTTTGGGTGTACATCATACATATCAGCAAAACCTTAGCATACACCTTACTGTGCATTGCCGGGTGGTTTTCGGGGCTCCAGATTCATTATTGTGCAATAAGTGTACTTTTGTACCCAACCTTAACATTTAGCTGCCCAGCATAAGATAGTGGTAGAATGTCAGCCAAACACTATTACAAAATGGACTGCCTCTCTTCAGAGATTGAAACTGCAAATTCTACAACTAATTTCATCATCTAAAACAATTAACACAGTGAAAATGTATTTTTGGCACTTGAAAGCAAATAATATGCTCTACATGTACTATAAATACTAGACGTACAATATAATAGTACCCTGAAGTACATTACCCTTCATATCTAAGTGCACCTACAGTCAGAACTAGGTGAAAAGCTCCAATTTTAGGTTCACCAAAGTTCGTTTCTAATCCCGTATTTCCATCCTCGCTCCAAGATCAATACTTCTTTGATTTTTATGCATTGAGTTGTCAGTAGAGGGTAGCCGGAGCATCGTGCATCACGGCGATCCCTGACAGCGCGGTAAGCTCTCCCGATCGCGCTTCTCTTATAAAATCAATAGTAACTGCGTTCGGATGACTTCATGCGAGCGGAGAACGGTTACGGAATGATCCGGGCGAGCGGTCCCGCCGATCTATTGAATTAGAAACTGCAGCCTGGGGGATTGGTGATGCGATAAGCCGAGACGGGAAGTGGGTCCGCTCTTCTGGGCGCTCAGCTTCGCTTTGTGTCTCACGGTTTGTTTGCTGAGCTTTCGTATCAATTATACACACTTATTATGTCGCCTTTGTTTGTATCCGGCGTCATTACTGCAGATTACTGACGTATTAGTCTTCAAAATTGACGGAGTACTCAACCAAGTTTGAAAGTTGTACGTGTGATTCTATTTGACGGACAGGCTTTGATTACAAATGTTGAGGTCTACATGACTCAAAAGGTCGGAAACATATAGTTCATATCATTTGCAACCAAATATTTTTATTGTTTGTTGTTATTGACGAAAAACGATATTGACGAAATCAGGCAGTTTTTCACTTTTCACCTCTTTGTTTATTGCAACACTCTCTACATAAAATTAGTGTTTTCTACTTTTCGCACGTTATTCTTGTCTTCCATGTTTCATTTAATAAACAGTTTCCACAAAAGTTCCTGTAGCCACAGCAGTAGATATCTCCCCCACAGAAATTGAAATTCAGCAGACGCCCTCGCCTGTCCGAGTGACCTTTCGTGTCCGCCGCCATCTTGGAACTAATCCCACATCCGGGAGCTGAAGCACGTCACCGGAACGTACTGCGCCTGCGCGAAAAGTATAGACATGCTAAACCCCCGGTTTACTAAAGGGCCGCGTTTAAGAAAGTACGTGCGTATATAAGGGTAAAACTCCGTGTACGTTTTACACGAAACCATGTCTCTAACATATACTGTGCAACAAGCGGGATTTTAATGCAACGTTGACCAAACCAAGCCCCAAACTACCAGGGTTTGCGCAGGCGCAGTACGTTCCGGTGACGTGCTGGGAGCTGACCGATACTCATCGCTCCCGCGAGATTTCGCGAGAGTTGGGGCGGCGATCTGGAAGCGATCACAGCAGACAGGCTCTCATCCGTGAGCCATCGCAGCTCTCATCCCCGGTAGGACCGCTGCATCATTCCTATCGCTCTGACAAGTTTGGGGTCATTACAGACAAGCTCACTGTGACGAACGGGGTAAATTGATACCTTGATTTATTATAAACGCCATGTTTTATCCGCTTAACTGCCATCCGGGGATCGTGAACACCATTTTGTAAGTCGGACAGCGGTGATATTCTGCGTAGGGAAACAACTTGACATTGACTTTGGAGAAAGCGGCCATCATGAAAGATATTTTTTCTTGTAACTGCAATTCTGACCAGTGCAATGGCCGAGTGGGTAGAGTGCTCGCCGTAGGTCGTAAATGTGATCCCTGGCCGAGTGATACCAATGACTTTAAAATGATATATGCTGCTTCTAGATTCTCTGCATAACATTCAGAACTATGAAGAAGGATATGGGAGTTAAACACACAAACCACTGCCATCAGACTAGCCCCCCTGATGTAGTGGCTTGCACAAATGTGTGGCCCAAGGGCTACAGACATGGAGATGGGCGCCACCCCTCGGCATCCGTTACAGATACACGGTCAACTTTTTTTAAAACTGCAATTTAGGGATCTTAAACATGCTTTAGTGAATCGGTCAGTGGCAGTAAATGACGTCAGGAAACAGCCTTGACTTTGCAGAAAGCACGTCCGCAATGGGAGATCTAATAAACGTTAAAAAGATAGGGTATCCACAGAAGAGCCATTCATATATTGCAAAAGAACTTAATGGTATGGTAAGACGTTCAGCGGCAGTTAAAGACGTCTTGACTGTAGAGGAAGCCATTGCTCCGTGTGAGATCCAATGAGCGACAAGAGAGGGAAGTCTTTCCCAGAACTGCAGCCTTTAATTTTCCTGGATCTCAAAGATGATTTTTTTTAATTGGCCTAGAAATAGCCTTGACTTTGAAGGAAATGGGACTCGGTGTAACATTCAATAAACGATAACGAAGAGGTTATTGCCGGAACTGCCGTCCATATTTCTCACTGGATCTCAAGATTGCGTTTCGTAGGTCGGTCAGAAACAACCTTGACTTTGCACAAAGTTGACGGTGCATAAACGATTAAAAGTCCTGTCATGAGCTGGGTCGTGCACAGCAACTGATGAGTACACAGATTTGGTGCACAGAAATTGATGAGTACACATATTTTGTGCACAAAAACTGATGAGTACACGTCGGATACTGTCTACATGTCATGGCGGCTTCGTGCCAACACTGAAAATGCTTAAATCACAGACCTGCAGAGAATGCGATTTGTTACTCGCGTATTGCAGTTGATGCGAAACATCCTCAAATGAACTCGATGTCCTTTCCATCAAATGAACACAAACACACGCACACACATGCACATGCAGGCGCACATACAGAAAGAGAGAGAGAGACAGGGCGAGAGACAGACAGAGAGAGACAGATGGAGAGAGAGAGAGAGAGAGACAGAGTGAGAGAGAGAGACCAAATACAGGACCTTTATCATCAGGTTTGACATAGCTGATTATGGTGGTGAAATTTACACGTCCAGAGAGAAAGATAGTGATGTCGGTACATGTATATGTTACATGTAGAGATAGATAGATGGTGATGGTGGTTACATGTGCAGAGAGACAGACATGACAGATAGATGGTGATGGTGGTTACATGTACATGTTACATGTAGACACAGATAGATGGTGATGGTGGTTACATGTGCATGTTACATGTAGAGACAGATAGATGGTGATGGTGGTTACATGTGCAGAGAGACAGACATGACAGATAGATGGTGATGGCGGTTACATGCACATGTTACATGTAGAGACAGATAGATGGTGATGGTGGTTACATGTGCATGTTACATGTAGAGACAGATAGATGGTGATGGTGGTTACATGTGCATGTTACATGTAGAGACAGATAGATGGTGATGGTGGTTACATGTGCATGTTACATGTAGAGACAGATATATGGTGATGGTGGTTACATGTGCATGTTACATGTAGAGACAGATAGATGGTGATGGTGGTTACATGTACATGTTACATGCAGAGACAGATAGATGGTGATGGTGGTATACTTGTGCAGAGAGACAGACATGACAGATAGATGGTGATGGTGCGTGCTAACATCATGCTCGGTATCACGTTACACGCATCCCGCAAACCCGCCTGTCAATCTGGCTACTGTCAGGCCGGGCCGAGGCAATGCAGGTCCGTGGCTTGAGTCATTTTCTTTATTTCACTTCATCCCATAGAGGGAAGGGTGTTTTGCTTGCTTGTCTGTCTGCCCGTCCGTACTTCCCTCTCTGTTTGTCTTCTCTCCACTCTCTCTCTCTTTCTCTCTCTCTCTCTCTCTCTCTCTGTGTTCTGTTTGCGTGTGTGTATGTGCGCGCGCGCGTTTGTGTGTCTTTGTGTGTGTGTGTGTGTGTGTGTGTGTGTGTGTGTGTGTGTGTGTGTGTGTGTGTGCGCGCGCGCGCGTTTGTGTGTGCGTGTTTAGTTTTTATAGTTACTAAGATGACGGGGTCTGTCGTCTCCAATCGCCGATTGAATTTGATTCATTCACGAATACATCCCCCCTCCGGTATAATTGGAGTTGTCGTTATCTGGTAGACATCTCGGCATTCCTGCCGTATTGATTGTGATCGCCTTTGTGCAGAAACTGGGACGGGGCGTCGCAGTGTCTGTCGGGACCGGTGACGTCATGACTGATGACGTATCACCGCCCGCGGAGTCACGTCCCAGCATTGACCCTGTCGGATCCGATGTTTCAATTAGCCCGAACGGCTTCACTTAGCGACCACGCGACGGGGATAGCTGTTTCACTTGAACATTTATCACAGACATCATAGGACTAGGAACGCTTCAGTCAGAGGGAAACTTACGGGGGTCAGGCCTAAGGAAGCTCGCGATGAGCAGGATATGGGAGGGGGGCGCAAGAGGGGGAGGGGGGTATGCGAGGGGTTGCCAGTGCGGCTTCACTTAGCGACCACGCGAGGGGGATAGCTGTTTCACTGTGCCGTTTATCACAGCCTACTGATGGCAGGCATAAGAGGGGGTGGGGCACGCGAGGGAGGGGGGGGGGCACGAAGGGGGAGCGCAAGGGGGGGGGGGGCACGTGAGGGGGAGCCCGTACAGCTTCACTTAGCGACCACGCGAGGGGGAATAGCTGTTTCACGGGAACATTTATCACAGCCTACTGACGGCAGGCATCAGAGGAAGAGGACCGTTTCAGTCAAAGAAAAAAAACTACGGGAGCCCAGCCTAAGGAAGCTCGCGATGAACAGGATATAGTGGAGAGATCTGAAGAAATGCTGTAGGCTGTAGATTATTCAGACCACTGCTGAAGGGGTCTGCCTGCACCGGTTTGTCTCAGAAGCTGGGTTGGAGTGTGTCACGTGTCACGTTTATCGGGACTAGCCAAAAATGTCATGCAGGGGACCGTCAAGGGAGCAAGAGAGAGAGACTGGAAACGGAAACGATGGGAGGATGATTATCAGAGTGAAACACAAAAAAGAGGTGTACATAAGTTTGTAGTACTTAGTATGCCTTGCATAGAGAACAATAGTAAAACATATGAAATGTACATTTGTGGGGAGAGGAAGGAAGAACAAATTTGCGCCATTTTCAGCACCAAGGACAGACACGTCCTGTAATTCCTAAGCATCGCCAACCATCAGAAACGTCGGCTTGTATAGAGTAAGCCTTAGGAAGCAATGTGCATCACGCTGCCAAATACCAGTTACTCAAGCAACTGGGTATGATTTTGGAAACGGTCAGACGTGTCAGGCAGCATCCATTAACTATCAGTGACACTATCTTTCAGTTGCTATTTTTACTGTGAGTTTGTATTGGATATTTCTCTAAAAAAGATGGCTAAAGCAAACAAAAAGGCCACTTTGTATCAATAAAAACTATTATGACTCTCCAAGCTGTCAAACAGCTGGTGAATAATGACTTACTTTGTCAACCCTAGGGAAACAATATACATCACTGTTTAGTCTTTTTACTGTGAGATTGTATTGAATGTTTCTCTCAGAACGAAGAGCTAGACAAGCAGACCGCCCTGCTTTCCTACTCTCGAAGTGGTCAAACAGATGAATCAGTTGAAGAGTCTCCTGAGTTTGTCTTTTCAAACAGTCGACATGACGTCCCGTCGGGAGAGTGTTCCAGACCGTTCTAAACTTTTCCCATGAAGCCCCGGGGCGGTGCCTGGAACCTGCCTGTATGACCTTCCTGCTCCAGCCGACATGCCGTGACCTCTAATGTAGCTCCGTGACCTCTAATGTAGGTCTGTGGCGCCTGAAGATTCAATAAGACATCCCCACAAGACATGCCGGCTCCTCGTAATTACCTCAGCGCTTTGTCTACAAAGTCTCCACTAAAAACGTCGGAACTTTGGAGTAAACGCTACTCAGAATCAATTAGGCGAGGAAGCATTATCTCATAAATCACCATGTGGAGCCTCCAGTCGCCAAAGTTAATTAGAAGTGACGGATTGTCGCATCCAATCATGATGAGGCGTTCCCGGACATGCAGGCGGCTTTATCATCACATGACCCGCTCGTGGCCTATCAGGAGAAGGCTTTCCTGGGCAGACGGGCGGCGTGATCGTCACGTGATGGGTGCGTGATCGGTCCGCTCCAAATGAGTTTCTAAACGATAACAGAGAAGCTAATGACTCCGCGCCAACGTCCATCATCTCTGAGCGATGCCGTGCATGTAATGAAGGCCCATCAATCACTGCGTGAGAGAGTTCTGCAAGCACGACGGAAGGCTGGATGCTCACTACAGGCGGGGCAACATTTTTTATATCGATTAATGTCCGTCTTCGCGATTAAACAGTCATGCCTTCAAATACCAGAGTTACCAACCTAGCATTGATGTGTTCAAAAATTCGTACTTTCCCAGAACTATCGTAGAGTGGAATTTGTTATCACCAAGTACATTAGGGGTAGTTTTAAAGAACGCTTGCAGATACGTAGATGAGCAAAAGTTAGGGGTAACGAGTCGTTCGGTGTAATATAACCCAGCTGCTGCCGCGCCGCGTGCCTGCGAA
>NC_049993.1:21123875-21128669 GCF_000003815.2 Branchiostoma floridae
ATTTTTGCTCAAACAAGCTAAGTACAGGTCGTAGCGCTAGTGATAAGGTACAATTTTGACAAAAAAGGTATCTTATCATCTCTACATATGCTAATACATTCTAGTATGTACAAGTTTAATTACCAACCAAAGACTTTACAGATTGCTTAAGAAGCACAACGGGAGGCTGGATGCTCGCTACAGGCGGGGCAACACTTTTCATATCGATTAATGTCAGTCTTCGCGATTAACCGTCTTCCTGCCTAACCTTGTAACCAATAGAGAACTGGTAGCCAAACGGCTAGGTTAGTATACGTAAGGTATAAGTAAGGTAAGTAGCCCAAAACTTACACCCATTTCAAAAGGAGGCTGCGAACGCGCTGTCCTCGTTTTCAATTACCAACCAAAGACTTTAATGATTGCTGAAGAAGCACAACGGAAGGCTGGATGCTCACTACAGGCGGGGCAACAGTTTTCATATCGATTAATGTCCGTCTTCGCGATTAACCCTCTCTTTGCTGCCTAACGCCATATCCAATAGAAAAGTAATCGAAAGGAAGGTAATCTTGGTCCAGTGTTAGCTCACTTCCGCTGGCCGTGAGAGAGAGGACAGACGCTATGTACAGTATTTACAGACTCATTGTACGGGGAAATTCCCCTAGCTCTTTTCAACTAGCACATTGAACAGTGGACCACAGCTTAACGTCCCGTCCTAAGAACTGCAACCCTCTCCGGGAGCGTTCATGTCGGTTGGGTGACAAAGCCGGAATCGAACTCACGACTTCAAGTTTCAGAGATAGGGCCGCTAACCACTGCACTACTCACGCTACGTCCAATAGAGGATTGGTAGGCAAACGGCTGCCTCAGTATGCTGTAGGTTATGGTAGTCCCAAACTTACACGCCATTTCCACCGGATGCTGCGCTGTAACCGATGAGCAACCAAAGAGGCTTTACAAATTGTTTAACGAATTTCAAATAAGAACTGACTGGCTGGCTGGTTTACTAGCGCCAAAGAAGTGCGCATATACATGTACATACCATTGCAGCCATGCAAGGCTGGACTGGTGTATGATAGATAAAACATTTGTTAGAAACTACATTAAGATTCGTTCAGCAATGATAAAAGGTAGTAAGAACTAATTTTTGTGTTAGTTGTCATTAAGATAATAGTTCAACCATGCGTTATATTCAAGTTATGTAATTAAGGGTCACACAAATCTAATGCTGTCCACTGCCCGGTCGCTTAGCCATTTAGCGGAGAGGGGGCCTTAATAAGTTTGTGTAAGTTTGGAACTACCTTAAACTTCAGCATACTAAAGTAGCCGTTTGGCTATATGTGTGAGGGAGTCTGGCTACACATGGGGACAGCTGGAGGAAATGGCCCAGGACCAGCGGAGATGGAGGCAGCTAGTTCGTGGCCTATGCCCAAGGATGGGCAGTAGGCCCAAGTAAGTAAGTAAGGGCCTTAATAACCGGAACACATATAGTAATATCCGGTTACTATTACCTCCAGAGTTTTTACTTCTTTTACGTCTTTACTTTACATCCTTCTCTTTCTTCTGTTCAACAGTGACCAAGGCGAATAATGATGACACAAACTGCTCCAAAACGATGATACTGTAAACCATAAAAGGTCGGTACCTAACAATCTATTTGGATTTGAATTTTAGCATCATCTTACAATTTAAACAAGTGCTTTAAAAAAGCTGGCATTTTGCCAAGGTTTGCGTGTGTACACGTTTTTTTTCTAGTTATTGGAATGTGCTGAAACTATTGTTTATATTAAATGGATGTAAAAAGGAAACAAGAACAATTTAAAATCACCCTCCCCTGGACTCGATCCCGGACCGTAGCTCTGCAAATCAGGCTGACGTCAGAGGTATTTGTGTAGTGACCCCTGAACCCGGAAGTCACTTCTCTGCATCATAGCGCACTTTTCAGAAAATGATATCTCAGCAATCGTATACCCCTGCTTTAACATTTTTACATTGTCACGGTCTCCATAGTACATACTACAAATCTGGTAAGTTAGAAGGTCCAGTTCTTTTTCGATAATACAGGGCGATCAATGAAAAATCGTGGCAATTTCCATTTTCGCACTGGAAATCCTACTAATGTCATAGGGTTTCCAGTCGAAATTGTTTTGTACCCAGGGGAATCAGAACATTTGTGTTCCCTAATAGAGGGTGTTGATTTATGAAAAATAAAAGTTACAGAACAAAAATCGGACCTTCCGTTCCAGAGATATGGCCCTTTAAAGTTGCTGGGCCATGGGCGGTGTCCGCAGGTGTGGCGCCAGGTGTGAAAATCGCATTTCTAATTAGCAATAATTAAGAAAGTAAAAACATTGTGCCACTCAAAAGTTCTTTTCTGCACAGTCCAAGTAGTATTTTGTAGCAATCAAGTAAAGATAAGATGTTTATTTGCCTTTTTCTTTCACTACAGGTGAGGTCAACCTGCTGAAAATTAAGTTTTTTCAGCATGGCACATGCACAGCTGGAAAAGTGGCCAATTATTTCCAGATGACCCCTTTTTGAAGAGCGATAATCAATAAACTGTTCATCCTATAACTAAGATATTTCAGATATTGGAAATATGTAGTAGATTCTCTTAACACAGTTTATTGCAGACATTCTAGAGACATGGTTACGAGATTATGTGTAATCAAAAATACTAATTTGTAACATATCTCAAAAGGTCAAAGGTCATCGGCACCTGTCACTTATATAAGTCCACATAAAAAATTACCTATCAACATTCTTCTCTATCTCAGTGACAAGTATCACATGTTTAATATAACAGAATAGAAATAGTTTAGATAATTTCCACATCAATTATGCAAATTAGCTTCTGATTTGCATAATTAATATTTAATTACATGAAGCATCACTTAATCTATCTACATACCAATAATCATGATGATCCGTCAACCCCTTCTTGAGTTATTCCCTTTCACAGTCTGACCATAAGCATTGAATATCAGCATACCTTACTACTAAAGGGTTTTGGCTAATTCTAAATTTGCCATCAAAACTATCACATTTCACCAGGAAATACTACTTTTACGACATCTAATGACCAAAAGTATATAAAAATATTACCTATGAACCATGACCACCTGACTTTGTAACTGGTTTATTCAAGTTTATTGAACAATTGATAATTCTTTGACATTACAACATATGTTTGAAAAGACTTGGTAGCTCCTCTTCTAAGCTGCACAGCTTTGAATGGTTGATACATTGTAATTCTCCCTCTGTGCCATCTCAATTTCTTCTATGATGTTCCAGGTGCTATTCCCAATGCAGCATCTTGCAAATCTGAAAACTTTTAACATTGGAAATATCAGCAAAAACCTCTATGCCCTTGATATCACATTCAACAACAAACACAACTTGCTATGTTATTGATTTTTTGGATCTTACAAGGTAAAAATTGAACTTCAGTGGTGATCATCTCAACGTAAATATGCTCACGTTGGACACATTTACAAATGATGTTTCCTTTCATGAAGTTGGTGACAAAGAAAACAAAAGTTTTGCGTCTCAAACCTGAAACAAACGTGTCCGAACATACAATGTATCTACACTTATAAAGGCTATCTGTATACAATTAATGAATATCAATACGCTAATTATTTACATGGAAACGAGAATATTTTGATAATTATGGACCCGCCTAACTAAATTTATATGCAGGGTCCTACGGCCGTAACTCACGGCCCGGACTCGGCACACCACACGGAGCGAGTAGCACATGTTGAACATTCACATCGCTAACTCACAACAAACCTACACATGTTATACATCATTTTAAAGCTTAGAAACCGCTTGTTACACACATGGATGCAACTTTTTGAAAAAATAAGACATCAATGGTGAAAAATGCCATCTAAATTTGCAAACTGGAGGTAAACCACCTTAAAATTGCGGTACAAGAAAGTTTCACGTACCAAATTGTAGCTTGTTTTCTTGTCTATCCAATCCTACCATATATGGGTTGCTTCCAAATAAGGCTGAGATGCAAATCAGGCTGACGCAACGCCATGCCCGCAGAGCTCTCGAACAGGTAAACGCGGAAGTGACTTTCCCGTCTCGCGAGGCATTTTCCCGAAGGCCATATCTCAACAATCTTTTATCCCCTGCTTAAAATTTTTACATTGCCAGGGCCTCCATACTACATAGTACAATTCTGGTAAGTTTGAAGTTCTAGGCCTTTCTCAATTTTACACGGCGATCAATCGAAAATCGCTACACGCACGGAAAACACCACCGCCGCACGCATGAATATTAACTAAGTCGCAAAGGAATCTGGGACAGGCTATATGTAACTGTTATATATATATACACGATTTATTTGGAAAACATTTCATCTTTATGAATTGGTAATACAACGTTAAAATGTAAGAGCAATAATTTGATTATATGCTGCATCAATCTTAGGAATATCATACTTCATTCATTTAATCTAATCAAATATTAGGCCCCATTACGGACCACAGACAATGACTCACGACAGAGCTTTTAAGTTGTATACAAATGCATTGCAGATTTTGAACAGGTCCGTTCATCTCAACATCTCAACATCACAACATCACTCCATCACAACGGCAACTATTCTGGTCTCAGGGCATTTTGCCGCGAAGGCGGCAAAATGCAAAAAATCAAGTTTTATTTGACTCTTTTGACAGTAGACCTCCACAAAACTCAGTAGATACATTGTATATAGCTTTCACATCTTTCCTGTATGTACAATGCTCACAGTTCCCTACTCAAGTCAATCTATACACTGTCACCAGTCTTCACCAAACACGA
>NC_049993.1:21131219-21156349 GCF_000003815.2 Branchiostoma floridae
CTGTCTCTCTCTCTCTCTCTTTCTCTCTCTCTCTCTCTCTCTCTCTCCAAGAGTATAACAGAATTCCGGCTTTAGCAGTAAAACTAAGCTGTGTTCCAACCCTGCATGGTAACTCTGGAGCTGCAGGTAATGGTGCCATAACTCACCTGTTTATCTGGGATCTCAGTCATCAACAATAAAACACGCCGCGCGCTCTTATTGCAAATTTACCGATAAGCGGAGTAATATAGACTGTGCGGCACGGAATCATTCAGTAAGACAAAGGACAGAATTAACATCTCAGCGATAAGCTTGATGTGGGGAGGGAACACTGGGAGGTGTACCAGACAACACTTGGGGATCTGAGTAAGGCCATGTTGATTTGATTATATGGATGGCATACTATGAGAACCACAAAACTCGCGAATGTGTGAATGAAAAAAATGTTTGGCCAAAAAAAGGTTGTCTTCATTTTTATTTCATTTTATTCACATTTCTTTAAAGAGGATGAGACGGAAAGCAGACCCTGCTTATCGAGGTCTTCTCCTCATGTACATAAACAAAATATACATGAGGTCTTCATTCTGATTGGTCTTAGTGGTCATGAAGGTTGAACAAATGACTAAACACGCAGAGGATGGTACACCGAATAATGGAGTCGTCATTCATGTTCTTTTGCATTTTACTTCGACTTTGGACTTGACTTTGGCATTCTTTGGTATCCGTTCGGTATTTAAGCAATTAATGGTGAATATCTGCTGATTTTACAGCTGGTTTGTACGATTTACAGTATTGTTGAAAACTTTCATTTTGGGGGGAAACTGCCCATCATTGATGCATGTAATCAAATGAGCATGACCTCATGCCTTCCCATGCCGGCGCAATGGCCTAGTGGGTAGAGTGTTCGCCTCGCATTCGGTAGGTCGTAAGTTCGATCCCGGCTGAGTCATACCAAAGACTTTAAAAAATGGTACATGCTGCTTTCTCTGCTTAGCACTCCGCATTCGGGAAAGAGTATGGAAGTTGAACACACACCACTACCAGTGGACTAGCCCCCTGCTGTAGTGATTGCGTTGTGTGGCCCAGGGCTAAGGAAACAGAGATGGGCACCGCCCTATGCGCCATCTAGGCGCGGGAAGGGTTTAACTTTAACTTTCATGCCTTCCCACCCACTCCGCACAGAAGCCCCACCACCCCCAGGCTGCGAGCGATAGTGCAACAAAGGCTATAAATGGCATGGGCACCACTGCCTTTCATGTTATCTGTTCAGAAATCCGACCGTTGACCAGTGAAAGCTGTGAGGTAAAAGAAGCCCCGTGGCCGTTAAAGGTCATAGGGGCAGTAGGTTGCTATCTATGCTTCTGTGTGTGGGGCACAGTAGTAAAGTGCAGCCCATCCCTCTCCTTCCGCGAAACGAAGTCAGGCACCCATATTTACACATGCACGGGGTGTTAAGTGCCTCTCTCAAGGACACAGGAATCGAATCCGTGACCTCTGGTTCTCCTCCGAAGCCGCATATCCAGTGTACTGCGCATGTCCAGTGTACTGCGCATACAAGTTGTAGCCATTGAAAACGGTCCAGAAAAGGAATCTAGCAGGCACTGTCGTCGGTTTGGCTGGGGCGGCGAAGAAGACGACTCACAGTTAAGAATGAAGAGCAACAACTCTTGTAGTTGTAGGGATATGCATAGGAAGGTGTAGACCACTGCACATTCTATACATAGTTGTCACAATACACAATT
This sequence comes from Branchiostoma floridae, assembly GCF_000003815.2. Lineage (NCBI taxonomy): Eukaryota > Metazoa > Chordata > Leptocardii > Amphioxiformes > Branchiostomatidae > Branchiostoma > Branchiostoma floridae. The sequence goes on from NC_049993.1 coordinate 21,132,941, forward strand.
TCGTGATAGAAGGAGTTTCCGTGGTAATACGTCTATAATAATAGGTGATGATATATTGAATTTGCGGCAAAAAAGTCACCGTGATAACCGCAAATATGGAAACAATGAGTAACAGTAACCAGAAAGTGCCTCCACCCTTGATGTGTATTGTATGTACTTAACAGTGCATGTGGCCAGTCCGTGTTATGTACCGAGTAGTAGGAGAATAGCTTCCCATAAGCTGAAATGTACTGCAGCACATTTCCCCGTCCCAGTTCTCACATACGTGCCGGGCTGGTAGTCATTCCACAGCATCCGGGTACCTTATTAGCACGGCGAGGCAGTTCGTCAACATGTAGTTCTTTGATCCGGGCGGAGATACACGGGGGGCTGAGTAATCAGGCTTTATTGGGAAAGTCCGTTTCACACCTCCCGTGGGATATATCAATCCACAGGAGGGCCGTTAGCGGAAAGCGCGCGCGATTCCTCAGCTAAAACCGACCGGAACTGCGGAAAAAACAGGCGAGACGAGTAAGAAAGGGGGTTCTGACCGCCCGACGCCGTGACTCGAGCGCGGAGAATGAACCACAATGCGGCATCATGATTCCCGTGCTTCGGTAGCTCGCAGCGCTGCCGTTATCTTCCGCACACGCTCCGCGCCGTTCGGAGATAACCGCGCCGTTATTAAAATCGTAAATTTTCAGAATTTTCGCGTCGCCGGGAGTGAGGCTTAATGGCGCAGCGGCGATGCGGGAATTACCGCGGCACAACTTTCATTTGGGAGATAAATACGCCGAGAAAATGTGTACAAATTACTGTAAATTAATGGGAGGGGGGTTCAAACGTTTATTTGATATTGAAGAAAGCCGGGCGAGGATTTATTTCTCATTCCTCTCAAGTTGATTTGACTCTGTGGATATTGACAAAACGTCTTCTATATGTGCTTCTATTTTACTGTTCAGGTATGAAAAGAAATGTTTGCAGTTCAACTGACATCGATAGCCCGTAAGATGTGTTATATCGGTATGCAAGTATCTAATGTCCCATTCCGGACCAGCTGAATCTCCGTAGGAAAGAGTTGCCGAAGCTAGGCGTGTTCTCGTACCCAATCTCTGCCGTACATCATCAGTAGAGTTGTTTAAGCTAGGCGTGTTCTCGTGCCCAATCTCTGCCGTACATCATCAGTAGAGTTGTTTAAGCTAGGCGTGTTCTCGTACCCAATCTCTGCCGTACATCATCAGTAGAGTTGTTTAAGCTAGGCGTGTTCTCGTACCCAATCTCTGCCGTACATCATCAGTAGAGTTGTTTAAGCTAGGCGTGTTCTCGTGCCCAATCTCTGCCGTACATCATCAGTAGAGTTGTTTAAGCTAGGCGTGTTCTCGTACCCAATCTCTGCCGTACATCATCAGTAGAGTTGTTTAAGCTAGGCGTGTTCTCGTGCCCAATCTCTGCCGTACATCATCAGTAGAGTTGTTTAAGCTAGGCGTGTTCTCGTACCCAATCTCTGCCGTACATCATCAGTGTGAAAGGATGCCCAAACAAGAAAGTCCTATGTAATTGGATATGATAACCCCCTGCCTGCTCGCTCGGTGGTATCGCCCGTCATTCACTAGCGAGCGTCGCCGAGCAAGCACGCGTTCTGGGTCTCCTACTACTGCTAGTCCGAGCTGTACCAGCGAAGTGTGTTTTTCCCCACCCTTCCCAGCCCTGGGTTGAGGCTTATATTTTGTATCAACCAATTTTGAAAAAAGAGAATTAAAAAATGGAACCGCCAACACTCTGGGCTCCTAGCTTTATTGTGTTTATTCTTGGTATTCTGAATCATGAATAGACAATTAGAGTTGTTTAAGCGAGGCGTGTTCTCGTGCCCAATCTCTGCCGTACATCATCAGTAGAGTTGTTTAAGCGAGGCGTGTTCTCGTACCCAATCTCTGCCGTACATCATCTGTAGAGTTGTTTAAGCTAGGCGTGTTCTCGTACCCAATCTCTGCCGTACATCATCTGTAGAGTTGTTTAAGCTAGGCGTGTTCTCGTACCCAATCTCTGCCGTACATCATCTGTAGAGTTGTTTAAGCTAGGCGTGTTCTCGTACCCAATCTCTGCCGTACATCATCAGTAGAGTTGTTTAAGCTAGGCGTGTTCTCGTACCCAATCTCTGCCGTACAGTATCAGTAGAGTTGTTTAAGCTAGGCGTGTTCTCGTACCCAATCTCTGCCGTACATCATCAGTAGAGTTGTTTAAGCTAGGCGTGTTCTCGTACCCAATCTCTGTCGTACAGTATCAGTAGAGTTGTTTAAGCTAGGCGTGTTCTCGTGCCCAATCTCTGCCGTACATCATCAGTAGAGTTGCCTAAGCTAGGCGTGTTCTCGTACCCAATCTCTGCCGTACATCATCAGTAGAGTTGTTTAAGCTAGGCGTGTTCTCGTACCCAATCTCTGTCGTACAGTATCAGTAGAGTTGTTTAAGCTAGGCGTGTTCTCGTACCCAATCTCTGTCGTACATCATCAGTAGAGTTGCCTAAGCTAGGCGTGTTCTCGTACCCAATCTCTGCCGTACATCATCTGTAGAGTTGTTTAAGCTAGGCGTGTTCTCGTGCCCAATCTCTGCCGTACATCATCAGTAGAGTTGTTTAAGCTAGGCGTGTTCTCGTACCCAATCTCTGTCGTACAGTATCAGTAGAGTTGCCTAAGCTAGGCGTGTTCTCGTGCCCAATCTCTGCCGTACATCATCAGTAGAGTTGTTTAAGCTAGGCGTGTTCTCGTACCCAATCTCTGCCGTACATCATCTGTAGAGTTGTTTAAGCTAGGCGTGTTCTCGTACCCAATCTCTGTCGTACAGTATCAGTAGAGTTGCCTAAGCTAGGCGTGTTCTCGTACCCAATCTCTGCCGTACATCATCAGTAGAGTTGTTTAAGCTAGGCGTGTTCTCGTACCCAATCTCTGTCGTACAGTATCAGTAGAGTTGCCTAAGCTAGGCGTGTTCTCGTGCCCAATCTCTGCCGTACATCATCAGTAGAGTTGTTTAAGCTAGGCGTGTTCTCGTACCCAATCTCTGCCGTACATCATCAGTAGAGTTGCCTAAGCTAGGCGTGTTCTCGTACCCAATCTCTGCCGTACATCATCAGTAGAGTTGTTTAAGCTAGGCGTGTTCTCGTACCCAATCTCTGCCGTACATCATCAGTAGAGTTGTTTAAGCTAGGCGTGTTCTCGTACCCAATCTCTGTCGTACAGTATCAGTAGGCAGCCCCATAAAACCGCACGCCCCGCGCTGAAACGGCGCGTTTTCAAGGTGAACAACTGTCACATTCGTCTTTAGAACTTGAAAAAACGTATTCCGCCTTACCTTCCACTATGTTGTTGGAGAACCTTGATAAATAAATAGATAGATAAAAAAACTGTTGTCAAAGGGTTTTGTGCAAGGCTACATCAGAACCATCAAACGTCCCTTCCCGCGGTGAAACGGTACGTTTTCAAGGTGAACAGCTGTCACATTCGTCTTTAGAACTGTTTTATGGCATTTTCTGCAAGGCTACGCCAAAACCGGCCTTCCAGGGGCTATGGTACACTACCCGGTATAGAACAGTGGCGTCACGTTTGACTCGAACCCTACAGGTCCTGGGTTCGAATCCTATAATATGCTCCATTATGAAAAAGAGAGGTTCTTAACACGAAGTCCCTCACTTCACTCAGGTGGAGATGAGTACCTACCTTTGGTGGTAAGGGCCATCCTTCGGACAGGACGTTACATGAGGGTCCCGTGTTTGGGGAGAGCCACACCTCGAGTACATAAATGAATCCACTGATCGAAAAGAGTCCTACTTATAAGCTTCTAACAACAGCTTCCATCCTTGTAAATCTTTTAAAGAAATAGTTTGTTTGGACTTAAACGACAAGCAATGATTGGGTATATCTTTGCTATAATACATTGTCTGGATCCTTCCCTCATGACATCATGAAATGTGGCCTAGGTGTCGATTTGAGCTTTTCAGGAATTAAGAAAGGTTCAAACAAAATTAATGACTTCAATCTTAAACCGTTCAGTTTAAAGTTGCAAACCTTCCTCATCGTAAACTGTACTGGTTCAACTTTAAATAGAACTTTATTGCTCGACATTTGTACATGGTACAATGTATGTCCACGACTGTTACACAAAGTACAAAATAGGTGTATAGAATAAGACTTAATATCCTAATTAACATAACAAGAAGGGCTAACACAAGTCTTTGATATAGTGTTGCAATCGAGTTGGGCTATACATGAGTTTCATTACTCTTTCTAATAGCAAAGCAGTCTTTGATATATTTGCCTATCTTTGCATTATGGGATTTGTGGCATCCAAAGATATATACAAGTCTGTCTGTAGCATCCAGTCTCTTGAAATCACATGAAAACCACCTGTACAAGACAGGTGCAATACCTGCCCCCGGCCGTTTTAAATCATTAGACTCACCGGCAATACATCCCCGCTTAAATCAACTGTAATTCTAGGTGTTATTGTTCACTATTGGCTACATGTGTTCAGTACAAAACTGTTCATTACAACCAATCAGAGCAAGGCGGTTTGTCTTTAATGTTTATTATTGGTTATAGCAGAATCCTTAATGCCTGCCGACAGTTTAAGCCGTTATATTCTCGCGTTTATATTTCCTCAGGTATTACCGTCATTATCAACCGTCACGTGACGATCTGATAGCCAATCAGCTTCCTTAATGCCCCCAGGCGGAGCGATATGTAAGTGGCCTGATCAGGCGTGAATGATCCCATTAGGGAAGTGCTTGGGTTAAGATTAATGCGCGACATTACATAATCCGTGGGCAATAAGTTCGCTTTAGCGGGTATTTCTATGCAGAGCTTCTCTTCGTTACTGAAAGGTCAACCACGCTTCTCGTTTCTACAGATTTGATCTTAACAGAGTTGAGTGGCCAAAGGCTACAGAAATCGAGACGGGCGCCGCCCCATGCACCATTGGTACAGTCAGGATTAAATCTAACGTCGGTAAGGAGATTTTTACCGACGTTATATTTAGCCCTTACCAATGCGCAATCACTCCAGTAGGAGCTAGCACACTGCTCGTGGTGTGTGTTCAACTGACATACTATTTCTCAAATACTCTTTCTCTTTCTTAGCGTGTAAAGTTTTTTGGTATGATTCGGACTAGGGTCTGTATCTGTATCTATATAGCCGGTATAACCGCCCTACGGCGTAAAACACCAGCTTCTGTTTCTGTATCTATATAGCCGGTATGACCACCCTTCGGCGTAACACACAAGCTTCGCAGGCACGCAGCGCGACAGCAGCTGGTTATATTACACTGAACAACCTGAGTCAAACTACGGAAGGCGAGGCGAACACTCTCCCCACTCGGTCATTGCACCGGTCTAAATTTTCACTGGAACTATAAATAAGACGTATCCTGCAATGAAACGCTTCGGATTTTTTCTTTATCATGCTAACACAGAATAAAACATGGCCAACCAAATCATGGATCGGTTCTACGTTCTTATTCTCTTTGCGTTTTCTTTCTCTTTATTTTCAGTGACTTCTTAATTTTTTGTTTATTCTACAAAGGAAGATAAAAGAAGTTTGTTGAACCTACAGGAAAACCTTTTTTTCCTGTTTTCCTGTTCTTCCTTGTTTCTGCTTGTTTAGCGAGCCGGCACAGCAGCGTGGCGCAGTGGAAGCGTACTGGGTCGGTGACCCGGAGGTCGGTGGATCAAAACCACCCGCTGCTCGCCTTTCATCGCTTTCATCTTCTTTCTTCCGTTTTTTTATTTCACCTTTTCCTTGATTGAAGGTCGATTGGACCAACGGTTGGAGTAAGAAATTTGTGAAGGATCTTGTAACAGGCACGTTTATAAAGGTTAGAAATCCAGGTCAACATCCAGGTCAACAATATTCAAATACAATTCCAACTCTACAACTGGAACGTCTGGAAGCAATTCGATTCGTTTTTATCCAGTTGTAACTTGCAGAGATTTAATTGTATCTAAAAACTGTAACAAGGTTTCAGAGACAGGTTATCAACTCTTTAAGAAAGAAAAAACGAGCAAAGAAAGACATCTTGATCATTGCTAGTTATGTGTATGGTTGTTCTTCCTTGTCAAGAAACATTTCACATTCAGCATTTTAGCAAGCAAGGAACACCGGTATCATATTCCGATTCTGCCCATGTATCCGGAAAAGAACAGAAATCTTCCAAGATTTTCCCGGAACAGGATCAGAATTCCAAATAAGGCAGTAAAAGGTCCTCCTGCCGCTAATGGAGCCGCTAAAAGGTTTTCTGAGGCTCCGCAGAGAAACATGCAGGATTAACCCTCTGTATGCCAAGCCGCGTCATTCCACAGGTTACTCCGTACGTGTGGTCGGGGATGCCGTCCGGCTGGTGCGATTAACTCTCAGTATACCAAGCCGCTGCACTCAGTCTCTCTCCACAGGTTACTCCGTGATGCTTAACCCCCTGTATACCAAGCCGTTCTGCTCAGTTCTCTCCGTACGTGTGACAGGGGATGCGGTACGGCCGGTGGGGTTAACCCTTTGCATACCAAGCCACTGCACTCAGTTCTCTCCGTACGTGTGGTAGGGGATGCTGTCCGGCTGTTCGGGTTAACCTTCTACATGCCAAGCCGCATGACACAGTCTCGGTCCACAGGTTACTCCGTACTTGTGGTAGGGGTCAAGCTGGTGGGCTGGACCGTCTTCCAGCCAAGTAGTGGGATCTTGTGGCGTATAACTGCAGGGTGTTTGGCCTAAAACCCAGAGGTTCCGAGTTCGAGTCCTGTAATGCTATTGATCTTGTGCTCTTTGGGAAAAGGCCCTTTACACGACTGTACTTACTTCAATCTGGTGCAAAAGTCGGTTAAAGGCGTTTAGGGTAAGCGTCGGTGAAAGGAGAGGGATGGGCTCCACCTCCCAATACCATACCCTAGATACAGTGGATAACAACCCACCCACTTCCACTACGGTCTCTAAAAGGATGTAGGACTACCTTTGCCTACTTACAAAGCCGCATCACTCAGCTCTCTCCACAGCTAGGTTACCCCGTACGTGTGATGGGGGATGCGTGGTGATGAAGGGTTAATGGACCCACTAAAAGGTTTTCCCGACGGTGAAACGTGCCGTCCGCGGTGTGTGTGGCCTGCAGATCGCCGCCCGTTTGCGGCAGGCGTGTTTCATGTTCGCCGGAACAAAGCGCGCCGCCTCCCGCCAGTGATCAGGGGATTTCTGCGGTGCGGTCGAAGATGACCCAAATTTTCACCTTCGGGCTCCTTTTTACAACCTTCCTGTCGTCTTTTATTTTCAACACGTCCGCCACTGACTAAGAAACAAGCCTCTGCACCGCCCCATCTCGCTAATTAAACCGTAATCGACTGACTGACATTTCTCTACAGCGGACCTAGCAGGGTAATCAGGACCTAAAGAATGACCGGAACGATTGACATAGCTCTTAGTTAAATATGGCTATATATGGTAGACATGACCAAAATTCTACAAGTAGTGTCATAATCGACTGACTGACATATCTCTACAGTGAACCCAGCAGGGTAATCAGGACATAAATAATGACCGGAACGATTGACATAGCTTTTAAATAGATATGGCTGTAGGTAGCTCGGAACCAAATTCTACAAATAGTGCCATAATCGGCTGACTGACATACATCTACAGCGAACCCAGCATATGGTAATCAGGACCAAAATAAAGACCAGAACGATTGACATAGCTCTTAGGTAAATATGGCCGTTCGGGTAGTCAGGACCCAAATTCTACAAATAGTGCCATAAACGACTGACTGACATATCTGTACAACGAAACAAGTAGCTTAGGGTAATCAGGACATAATGAAAGTAACCATGATTTACACAGTTCTTTATAAACATGGCTGTAATGTAGCCGGGACCCAAATTCTACAAATAGTGCCATAATCGACTGACTGACATACATCTACAGAGAACCCAGCATATGGTTATCAGGACCTAAGTAATGACCGGAACGATTGACATAGCTCTTAGGCAAATATAGCTTTAGGGTAGTCAGGGCCCAAACTCTTCAAGTAGTGTCATAATCGACTGACTGACATATCTCCACAGCGAACACAGCAGGGTAATCAGGACATAATCAAAGGAACCAGCTGAATGACATAGTTCTACAACAAACATGGCTGTAGGGTGGCAAGACTCCCAACTTCTACCTGGAATGCCGTAGTCGATTGACTGACATACATCTACAGCAAACCAGTGGTAGGAGGCAAACTAGACTTGTCTCTGTCCTTGGTACTGAAATACCTGTAACGTTTGCAAATGTTAGAGGCAGCATGCCTGCAGGCATTGTAGAGCGATAAGCGACAAAAAGGCGACTTGGAGAGAGTAGAAGGACATGCCAGAATTTATTCTACATTCGAAATATTAATATTGCCATGATATGACGAAGAAAACTTTAAGCAACAAAACGAGTATCACCGTACCTGGTGTTGAAATGTTTGTCGTATTTAGAACTAGTTCGTGACTAGTAAGGGACATGCCCTGGGGTACTCTGTAGCCGACACACACCCAAAAGAGGGTGTCATTGCCACGATTTATAAATGTGAGCGGGGCGCGGTAAAATGGGTGATTGTCCCTGGTCCTGAATAAACGGTACCCGAGACTCTTAAAAGGGTAACCAGGAGCATAATCCCACCTTTATTGCCAAAATTGACTAACTGACATATCTCTACAGCAAACCCAACGGTATGCTAACCAGGACCCAAATTCCATAGATATCATAGACAGACTGATACATTTCTACAGTGAACACAACATCGGAGTAACTAGGACCGCATTTTCCCGAAGAGGGCCTTAATCGACTGACTGACATACTTTTACAGCAAACAGAACATCGGGATAAGCAGGAAAGGATCTGCATTACAGCGCTTCTTAGGTCCAAGTGCCAAAATCGACTGACATATCGCTACAGAGAACACAACAGCAGGATAGCCAGGACCCCATTTCCCCACATAGCGCCTTAATCAACTGACTGACATACTTTTACAGCAAACAGAACATCAGGGTAACCAGAAAAGGGTTACACATTACGGCGCTTTAGGGTCAAAGTGCCATAATCGACTGACTGACATATCGCTACAGCAAACACAACAGCAGGATAACCAGGACCCCATTCCCTTAATCGGACTCTAATCAACTGACTGACATACTTTAACAGCAAACGCAACATCTTCGTAACCAGGATCCGATTGTACAAATAGTGCCGTAATAGACTGACTGATATATCGCTACAGCGAACACAGAAGTACAATTATCATGGCCCCATTCCCTTGATGGGACCCTAATCGACTGACTGACATACTTTTACAGCAAACACAACATCTTGGTAACCAGGACACGGTTCTACAAATAGTGCTGTAATCGACTGACTGATATATCGCTACAGCAAACACAACATCTGGGTAACCAGGACACGGTTCCACAAATAGTGTTGTAATCGACTGACTGATATATCGCTACAGCGAAACCAGCAGTAGGGTAACCAGGCCGATAGAAATCAGCGCTCGGCAGACGTTGTTTCCCGCCGCCTTTCAGCGCGAGATGTGATTTGTATCGGATCGTCTGCTCCAATTTCGGCAGAACTCCGCGGAATTGCCCTGGGGCCAACATAAACTGCTCTGTGGAGACCGCCCGTCTAGGGGCTAACGCAAGGTGCTCCGTGGAGGCCACATGTCCATGGGATAACGTGAACTACTCCGCGGGTATCCCGTGACCTAAGCATTATTAGTATGTTACACTGATTCAAACAAATACGCCTTCCGATTTGATAGCATCGATATGCTCCATATTTTCGTCAGAAATCGAAACGTTGGCGTTTCTCCGTGGTGTTCATGCGTATCTGACCTTGGGAGAACAGTTGACCTTGCCTTTTGGAAAGGCCTGGTTCGATGCTATGTTGCTTTAGATTTCTGATTTTAGTTAAAAACTGGACAGGTCACAGTTTAATTCACAGTTAATGGCTTGAATCAGTACTACGTAGCCCCCGTTACTGTATGTGATGCCGTTTCTTACCTGTATTATAAGGTGAATCAGAGGAAGGGAGGGAGGGAAGGAAAGGAAAGAAGGCAAGGAGGGTTAAAGGGCGGAAGGAAGGAAGGAAATGCAACCAAAGAGAAAATACAACAAAGAACTGCGCTTGACGATTTTACCCCCACCTGACAACATTACATAGAACCGTCTGCATGCTATCCCGAACTTCCCCTTGCAAACATCCCGTACACGTCCCGTTCACGGTAGACTCTGATCGGCAGCCCTTGTAACGCAAGTCGACAGGTAAAGTCCAGCGGCTAAAATGGCCATAACGTAACGGCAATGCTACAGACCCCCACATAGATTGTGATGCAGTTTACAAGACTAGACATTTACCTGCCAAGCTGCATCACTCAGACTGTTAACGTGGGGTCGCGTGGCGTACCTGAAGGGTGCTTGACCCAGAAACCAGAGGTCCTGGGTTCAAATCCTGCCATGCTACCGACCTTGTGCCCTTGGCCTTTCATCACTCCAACCAAGTGTCGCTCCGTAAGCGTGGTGTGGGTTTTATTTGGTTTTGGACAGACATTGACAATGTGGCACTGCACTAACAGTGCCACAAATACAGAACAAACAAGCATGATAAGGTAACACTACTCCAATAGCCTTATTGCAGCGTTTTTATCCACCGTATCTAGCCCTGCTGCTATTGCCGCATTGCCTGTGGACAGACAGAAGTGGATAAGACTCTTGACCAACCGCACAGCAGCCGACCGATGATGATGATGATCTAGACTGTAGAGCACGGTATTGGAATGCGGAGACACAATCCCTCTCCTCCCACCGCCTTTTACCTCCCCAACCGAAGTCAGGCACCCATGTTTACACCTAGATGGAGGAAAGCCGTGTAAAGGTTGGTAGCATAACAGGATTTGAACCCAGGTCCTCTGTGTTCTGGGCCAAACACCCTGCGGTTACGCCACATGATCCCACACGTGGGTTGAGTAGAAGCTAATGATGGGTTAAACTTTATCTGAATCTATATCTATATAGCCGGTATAACCGCCGTTCGGCGTAACACACCAGCTTCTGTATCTATATCTATATAGCCGGTATAACCGCCGTTCGGCGTAACACACCAGCTTCTGTATCTGTATCTATATAGCCGGTATAACCGCCGTTCGGCGTAACACACCAGCTTCTGTATCTGTATCTATATAGCCGGTATAACCGCCGTTCGGCGTAACACACCAGCTTCTGTATCTGTATCCATATAGCCGGTATAACCGCCCTTCGGCGTAACACACCAGCTGCTGTACCTGTATCTATATAGCCGGTATAACCGCCGTTCGGCGTAACACACCAGCTTCTGTATCTATATCTATATAGCCGGTATAACCGCCCTTCGGCGTAACACACCAGCTTCTGTATCTGTATCTATATAGCCGGTATAACCGCCCTTCGGCGTAACACACCAGCTTCTGTATCTGTATCTATATAGCCGGTATAACCGCCCTTCGGCGTAACACACCAGCTGCTGTACCTGTATCTATATAGCCGGTATAACCGCCGTTCGGCGTAACACACCAGCTTCTGTATCTATATCTATATAGCCGGTATAACCACCCTTCAGCGTAACACACCAGCTTCTGTATCTGTATCTATATAGCCGGTATAACCGCCGTTCGGCGTAACACACCAGCTTTGCAGGCACGCGGCGCGGCAGCAGCTGGTTATACTACACCGAACGACTCGTTACCCCTAACTTTTGCACATCTATCTGCAAGCGTTCTTTAAAACTACCGAGAGAAGATGCCCCTACTGCACTTGGTGATAACAAGTTCCACTCTATCCGCCATGTCAAGGTTGATTTTTGTGTTCTACTCAAAGACGCCTTTTACTAGGATCTCATGTAAATCAACATCTTAACGAGAAGTCTTCTGCGATTAGAATATCCACTTTCTATTATAGCGTGCCTTTAAATTTACTTAAAACTTTCTTTAAGTCTTGTGCTTCGCCTGTCTTTAGCCCACATTGCTTAAGACAACCACTTAACTCTAAAAGCTACGATTACAAAACATGTATATTCATATCCTACGTAAGGAGTCAACTTTTATCTTAATGTCCTGCTTAGAGATGCTTTTTGCATGGGTTTTATGCGACTCAGCATCTTATCAAGATTATACAGTATCCATCTTCCATTTTCAGTGTACTTAAACTTAAAACTTTCCTTAAGACGGACTAAAATCCTGCATCTCGCATGTCTTGAACCTACATTGCTTAAGACAACCTCTCAACACTAAAAGCTACAATTACAAAACATGTTATATTCATATGGAGTCAGCTACGCAAGGCGCACAGCTAAACTCTAAGTTTCAATTATGCGGAACATTAATATTTGTGAGAGTTTTCTAACCGTGCGACTGGTACGTTGGCGGTGTCGTGTTGCGTTCTACCTGAATTTGCATAAACCTTGACTTTATCATCCAAGTACAACACATACAAAACATACAAAGATTCGTTTTATCGACAAATTTCGTTGAGCGCACTGTACGTAGCTCGGACTCAGCAACGCCATAAGATCTTTCTCACCGTGGGACTGGCGCGTTTGGCGGGACGTCGCTGTTTTGGTCTAGTTGAATTCGCGTAAACCTTGGCTTCATCCAAGTACAACACGATACAAAGCATACAAAGATTCGTTTTATCGACAAATTTCGTTGAGCGCACTGTCAAGTATCTCGGACTCAGCGAACGCCGGCCGCCAACATGCCGCAGCGCCTGAGATACCCACTAATCGAGCACGTTAGTTGTGTGACCGTTCGCGAAGTCCAAAATGTAGGTTACGTAAATGTGACTGGGGCCAGCTGTGATCTCAATGCGGCGCACAACCCGTCCATGGGCGGAACAAAATGCACAAACGGGAGGACCCCGGCCCTCGTCAGGAGTTTCCTGTTCCGCATGTGGCTCGGCATGTATAAGCACACATTGTATGTTTCTCCACTGGAACACCCGTATGCGGTATAGGACACCGGCCGGCGATATCAGCTTTCATGCCCTTGTAGGTGCCGTTTGTGGGAGTAGGTCACATTGGCATGTTTTATGTCAGGGTATGTTACAAACCCCAAGGGACCCCCACAAATACGTGTACATCAGGTTGTCATAAACCACCAAGGGAGCCCCCGCGAACACGTGTACATCAGGTGGTCATAAAACCCCAGGGGAGCCCCCGCGAACACGTGTACATCAGGTTGTCATAAAACCCCAGGGGAGCCCCCGCGAACACGCGTACATCAGGTTGTCATAAAACCCCAGGGTACCCCCGCGAACACGCGTACATCAGGTTGTCATAAAACCCCAGAGGAGCCCACTGACACGCCCATTAATCTGGGCCAGACCTGGACACGATCCAGACCTTCGGTGACTGATGAGCACTTTTACCCTCCCGCGGGACCCGCAGAGCCGGGGTGAAATATGGCCTGTCGGGCGGAGAAGCGCTGGGCGTCCCGGGAGGTTGGCTGACAGGGAAGTGCGGGTCAAAGGTCGCCTGCAGGAGATCAGCAGCAGATAAGCCGCGCTCAGACGTGAGGGGCTGCAGGGGGTCACCTTTATCTGCGGGGTTACCTATTTCCGTCAGCAGGAGATGAGCAGCAGATAGGCCGCGCTCAGACGGGAGGAGCTGCAGGGGGTCACTTTTATCCGCGGGGTAACCTATTTCCGTCAGCAGGAGATCAGCAGCAGATAGGCCGCGCTCAGACGTGAGGGGCTGCAGGGGGTCACCTTTATCCGCGGGGTAACCTATATCCGTCAGCAGGAGATGAGCAGTAGATAAGCCGCGCTCAGACGTGAGGGGCTGCAGGGGGTCACCTTTATCCGCGGGGTAACCTATATCCGTCTGCAGGAGATGAGCAGTAGATAAGCCGCGCTCAGACGTGAGGGGCTGCAGGGGGTCACCTTTATCCGCGGGGTAACCTATATCCGTTGTTTTTGAAATTCAGGGTATGCGTACGGGTATCAAGTCGATGGACGGTGATTTCAAACTGCAATATTTTGAATTTATTGCAGTTTTACATCACTTCCCGCGGACTGTATATCTCTAAATACCCTGTTTCTTGATACAACGGTTATAGGTTCCGCACGGATAAAGGTGAACTAGCGTAAGAGCTTCATAAAAAGTTGCCAACATGTGGTCAACACAGTAACATGGCTTTAGATACAGGTGCACAAAAAAAACATTAAACTTGCCTCCGAGTCGTTTATATCATTTTCTCAACAATATTAAAAGCAAAGCAAGGACTGGGCTGTCACTTTGTGTGGACGTGGGGACATCTAGCGCCTTTAGTAATATCTGCAGAATCCTTCTAACTGGCACATGCAGTACTGAGCGCTATTGGTACATATATATTGCCTTGGAGGCAATGACAATGAAATAGAAGATCGTCTCTTCTCCAGGTACTTAGTACTCCTCTCGGGTTATAGTTGAGCTGTTTAGACTAGTGCTTCTCCGCCTCACGACCCAACAGTCAACTGATGAGCGCCGCCTGGGAGATCCTATGTGAACTGCATGCCCGTCAAGCAAAGATTCACGCCAAATTTGGGCTTGACTTTGACCTTGTGCCAGGAGTGTACCATTTGACGATACCACTCTGGAATGGGGTAAGATAACGTACTTGCAAAATCCGAGTGTGAATCAATAATCGAGAATTATGTGTGTCGAACCTATACCACATATGTCAAGTAAAACTTCAATATTAATAAAACTTCAATGTAACTTCAATGTAACCATGTATACCAGAAAGGAATGTGAAAGTTAATGTTTAAGAGTCTCGAGACCTGACCCGCTGACGTCACACACACACCCGGTGATTTCCTGCTGACACTTCCGCATTACGGGGCGACCGGAAGTCGTTTCTAGACATAGTCAGTTATCAGCAGCTGTTATATATCTGCATATCATCACCGGCCTGATCAGTATGTCGCAAATACTGCGTGTTGCGGGCACACTTCTCCCTGTAGACGTGCAATGCCGGAGGTTTGTTACGGCTGACAGATATGACCTGGCTGAGACGTGGTACGGCCGCGCCCTTCTGGCCGCTATGTCTGATATGGACAGGCTACAGGAGGTGGAGGTACTGAAGAGCCTGGGAGACTTGAACGTGGAGAAAGGACGACTTCACAAGACCGGAGCTTCGCGGAACTTGGAGCGGGGCCTGAACCTGTATAGGGCCGCACTGCTCCGGTGTGAGGACCCGGGGGAAGGGGGGTCTCTCGTACATAGGATCAAACTCGCCGAGAAACTCAAGCAGAAATCACCTATAGCTGGCTCTATTAGTAACACTAAGCTTAACTCTGTCGCAAGGACTTCAGAAATCTTTCAAGACTTGGATAAGGCATGGGCTAACGGTGGGCATTTGGACTCCATCTTAGATGGCTTCGGGAAGTTTCTTGTAGAAGGAATAGCAGAGAATAGGAAGCTGTTAGAAGTAGAGGCGCTGAAAAGTCTTGGGGACGTGAACCTTAAGAGGGGAAGAGACTTGAAGGAGCCCAGACACTTGATCAAGGCTACAGCCCTGTACAGCACAGCCCTGGAGCGATGTGACGATCTACATGGGAAAACCGTCCTCACACATCGTTTACTGCACGCAGCTAAGGTCAGGAGAGACGTGGCGGAAAAGAGAAGACGTGTAAGTATTTCGCTTCCTACACTACTACTGCTGTCAGTCTGCCTATATATACAGACTATGACTTTGCTTCCTACATAGAATAACATATTGCATTTTTGTATCGTTCTCAGCATATTTTACTATTGTAATTAAGACACAAAAGTTAGCATTGCTCTGAACAAAGTTCTAACCAGCGTATCTCTTAGCAGAAGTACGTATCTTTGCTCGGTCTGCATTGTTTCCTTTGTTGATGTCACCTATGTACGAAGCTCGTGTTTGTAGTAACCGATGACATTTGGACTTGTCATGTGTTTGCTCACCTGTGTCTGACGTTCACCTGTACGTGACGTATTGAAGCAATGTCGGTGTTCATTGTACGGCCTCACGTGCCGACAGAGGTGTTGCTGTTCTGCTGTTCGTGTGCTTCATTAACGGTGTTAATGTCAATTACCTTTGCTAAAAAGGTTCTGTTGTCGATAGCGTCTGTGTGTGTGTCTGTGTGTGTGTGCATGCGCGCGCGTGCGTGTGTGTGTTTGTGTGCGTGCGCGCGCGCGTGCGTGTGTCTGTGCATGTGTGTTTCTGTGTGTGTGCGTGTGTGTATGTGTGCGTTTCTATGTGTGTTTGTGTACGTGTGAGTGTGTGTGCGTGCATGTGTATGTGTGTGTGTGTGTGAGTGTGTATGTGTCTGCGTGTCTATGTATGTGTGTGTGCGCGTGCGCGCGTGCGTGCTTGTCTGAATATGTGTGTGTATGTGTGTAGAATGCAGTATTGATACTTGGTATGTGACTAGGTATTGATAAGACTTTGAAAGGTATTGTTAGTTGCCATTATCTATAGGCATTTACGTTGCCTCCATTGCTACGTTTCTGAAGGGCAAAAAGACAAACAAGCGGCTGTCAACTGGACCTAGCAAGGTCATTCCATCTATTCCTAAAGGTCATGACCTCTCTACGGCAGATAGGTCAAGGTGAGTGACGTCAGTTCAATAGTAATCATGTCTTTTGTAACACTAATCAATCAATTTTTGCCTGTGACCTTTTTTATCAACTTCACAATATGGCCGAGGGTCTGTTTGATATGTGACCCATTACATCATTTTAGGACTTTCATCTCAAATACACCAGGCAGAGTGTCTTGAAAATAGATAAAAAAGTTGACAAAAGAGAGCGACAGAGATTTCTACTAAACAGTGTTAAACTTTAAGACCATTTTTAATATCAGTTGCACTTTTTTATAGTAGCAAAAACGTATCGCCAATATGAAACTGTGAACTGACAAACATATAGTTTCCTCAATTGGGCTCATTGATAACTTGGCATCAGTCGTAACTACGCGTCAACTTTTACTTCTCTTTATGCATTTTGTAAACCCTCCGTAGTGCAAAGAAGTACAAGGAACACCTACAGAAAGGCGAGGAGGCTGTACGGAGGGGAGACCTGGACTCAGCAGAGCAGAACTTTGCAGCAGCACTCAGGATCGTACATGTCAGAGGTATCTTAAAGTTCATATACACAGAATTTACACTCATATATGTTGCATTTACACTACAAATCCTCACTGAAGCGTACACAATTTGCACATTTTGCATGCAATTATGGTTTTATTTAGAGAAAAAAATTGTACGCTGTGCAGGTAAGTGTACACAGATAAAACTGGCAACGGAATCCGTGAATCCCAATGTCATCCAAAGTGTAGACAATTGTGCAACACTTGTGTCTTACAGACCCTACAGTTCAACAGTATGAACAAGAAGTGTCACCCCTGCACAAGTTGGGCGATGTCTACCGCAGGCGAGGCTGTCAAACAAGAGACGGGGGAGACTTTGTCAAGGCGGCGGCGCTGTACCAGGCAGCAGTGGCCAGATCAAAGGTCTTTGATAAGACTCTTAAAGAAACCATAGAAGAAACAGAAGTGTTGTTTCTCAAACATGTCTTGAAAATAAATTATAACGGAAAAGAAAATCATACGGTAAAACACAGAAACCAGCTGAAAGAACTTCGCGAGCTAATCAAACTAGAAATAGATACCATCGACCAAGAGCTGAACCCCTACATACATGATGAGAAAAGTCAGTTAGCAAGTCAGATAGAAGCCAAGCGAGCTGACGCTGTAAGACGGTTGTTTGAGAAGATTGCAGGAGATAGAAAGGTGTTCATTGGGCAGCTAGTAGATGAGTGTATCGCAGTGATGGGTCCCCCTCCCTGTAAGTATGCCCTGATAGGTTTGGGTTCACAAGCCACAGGGCTGGTAACTCCGTACTCAGACCTGGAGTTCGCCATCTTGATAGAGGAAGAAAATGAAGCAAATGTCGCGTATTTCCGACGACTGACTCACTACCTGCACCTCAAGGTGGTCAACCTGGGAGAAACCATCCTCCCAGCCATGGGGATAACAAGTCTGAATGACTTCTACTCAGACGATCCACTGGACAACTGGTACTATGACTCTGTTACACCCCGCTCCATGCCAAAAGCTAGCAAGACTTCACTGGGCAGACAGGGAACTTCAACTGAACCAGCCAGTGAGCTCATCCGCACCCCAAGAAACATGGCGGGAACCTTATTAAAGGATTTTTCCTTGTATCTCAAAGAAGGCTATCACCTCTGCAATGTACTGAGAAACGGTTGCCTGTTGGCGGGAGAACAGAGTTTAGTTGATGACTATGACGTCATTGTGACTGAGACTCTAAAGGCTCGGGGTGGAGAGATGGCCCGTCAGATGGCCAACGAGACGATCCGGGAGAATTTTGAGACAATATGTGAGCCAGAACGACACATACTTAGTGATGCGCTGTTGGACGTGAAGAAAGGAATCTACCGGTTCCCAGTAATCGCAGTGGACTGTCTGGCACTCCGCTCCAATATCATCCCCACGTCGGTGTGGAAAACTATAGAAGAGATGGAGACTAAAGGTGTTGTCAGTGCAGAAAACGCGCATCACCTGAGGATGCTGGTTAGCATCTCAGCAGAACTCCGACTCAGAACCTACATTGCAAATGGCGGCCAGAAGGAAAGCCTGTCTGCCCTGCCATCTGCGCCTACATTCTGGGACAACAGCAGTGGTAAACCAATTAACGACTTGCAGAAGGTGTTTTACATTTCCGACATGAATCTGCTCTTCAGGTATTTCTTCACAGCACTTCCTTTGAAGCGTTTTTTGTCAGACGAACGCTCGGGCCGAAACTCGCTGCCTCGATCCTTGGATCGGCATGAAAATTTATATGAACAATCTGCAGAAAAGAAAGGTTTAATCTACCGTTATTTTGGATATCACAAAAAAGCCGTCAGGTGTCATGAAAAGGCTTTGGAAATAGGCAAATGTAATGGTAGTTTTGAAACCGCGTTGTCACTGAGCAACCTTGGAACAACCTTGGTATACAATGGAGATCACAGAAAAGCCTTCTCCCACTTGGAACGAGCGGTGAAGATATTCCAAGATAGCTGTGTAGTTTTGTACGATGCCGGACACCCTAACATTGCTTGGACTCTGATCGCACAAGGAATGGCCTTGTATGAGATGGCGGACTTTAGAAAGGCACTCAGCTGCTTAGACACAGGAATGGACATGTACAGGAAATTGTATGGCCAAGAAAGTGCACACCGTGATGTTGCATTCACTCTACACTTCCAGGGTTTAACATTTGTAGAACTTGGAGACCACCAGAAAGCACTCAGCTGTTTTAAACAGGCATGTGAGATGTACAGGAGGTTCTATGGAGGAAAGGACCATCCTGAAATCGCCAGTTCACTTACCGATGTTGGATCAGGTTGGCGAATGGTGGGTGATCGTAAGAAAGCTATCAGTATCCTTGAACAAGCACTGCAGATGAGCCAGAGGTTGCTTGGACCGAGAGCAGCACATCCTCATATAGCTCAGTCACTAGCCGAGCTAGGAATGAGCTGGTTTGAAATGGGGAATCCCCAGAAAGCTATCAGTTACGCAGAAGGAGCCTTGCAAATGTTTAGAAAAATCTACGGCGAAACTGCAGAACATCCTAAAATTGCGCGTTCACTCATCAACCTTGGAGCGCCGTGGATACCGCTCGATCGAAAACGGGCACTCCTGTACTTCCAGCAGGGGCTGGAGATGACGAAGAGTTTGTATGGAGACGCGCATCCCAAGACTGAAAACGCCAAGGGCTTTGTGCGATTCTTGGAGATTAGGTGAACGCAAAAAAAGCAATGTACTACTGCGAAAAAGCCTTGCAAATATTTAAGACAATCTACGGTCTAGGTACAGCACAGCCTCACATTGCCACCAACCTCGCCGACCTGGGTACATTCACTGATGAGAAAATAATACATTCAAGCCATTATTTTATCAACAAGTCAATACAAAGTTTATTGCACAAGCAAAAATTTTAACGAGGAAAATGTAAGACAAAGATATGACTATTGTATATGTATATGTATAAGACAGTTGGCTATATTGTAACATTAATCTAATACTCTGCATGCAAATTAGTGTAATATTATCTATGGCTCCTCTTCTGCCAAACAAATGTTTTGTATCCTCTGAATAGTCTAAGTCTAAGAAAAGTCTTGTCACAACAGGCGACTGAGAAAAACCGACAGAGCGCAGTCTGGGTCCATGCCGGTGTTTCTGCCGATGGTTTGTGAACATGATTAACTGTTCAGTCACGCCACCTATTGTCATTTGGGAGACTGCATGTGATTTTTTGTATTTCTTCTAGCGGCTATTTCTGGTCGCAAGTAGGGCGTTTTTGATCCATTGAGTGAATGTTGCTCCATCCTTCACTATCATGAGCATTTAAAGACGTTTCCTTTAAAGAGTAATAAAGGACATAAACACTATAGAATGGCAGGCAGGTACTAGGTTTGTAATTGGCCGTTAATTGAGCTTTGTTTCGTTTCTGCATTCTTTCTTATCAACTAAATAAAAAGCCTTATGATGGCCGCTATCATGATCTGCAACGTTGTCATCATTCTACATGCAAAGAAGACAGCTTAAACTTCACAATTGGTGTGTCTAGGGGAGACGCAGGCCAAGCCTTGGCACATTGAAATGTGTACATAAAGGCACAGAAAGACAGTGCCAATAACTCAACTTTCTGACATTACTGGCATACAAACTTACCCTCATATGAAAGCCCATCATCTCAGCTGTGATAAAATCCCACTGTCATTAGAAATCATACGGCATAATTTGCAGAAAAATACGCCCAAACCCTACCACCCCCTCAAACTCATAACAACCAAGGAAACAGACCCTTACACAACCAGGAAATAGTCCCAACTTCATATCCCCTGATAACCACAAAAACTCAGCTTTTGGGCCATAATCAGAAGGTAGAAACCCTCCCCAGTCACACTGACCTCAAAACTGCCAGAATTTCTACCCATTTTTCCAAGAAAAAAAATCTTAAAGTTTTAGGCCCTGAACTACATTCGACCACCATCAATTTGCATGCCGAATCGCTGGCGGATCCCCTCTAGTTAATTCTAGCTATAGGTGTACACAAAAGTCAGAAAGGCATGGCTGTAGTTACCTTTTTTTCAAGTTTTAATTCTTTATTTCCATAAACAATACAATACATAAGCCAATACATGTTCCATGGTTCAGTTTTTTAGTATCATGCTATCCCTGTCTCAGAGTAGTTAAGGTTATTTTCTCACCAAATGAGGCAAACAAGGGCCGGCAAGGCGTGACAGTGGGGACACCCAGCGGCTTAAGCTATGTTTGCAGTGTCCTGATAACTGACACTTGTAATGTCATTCGTAATTGATATGTAAATTAATTGTAAATTGATAAGAAAATTAAGTATTTCACAGGTGTCCATGTGTCGTCTGTTAGTCCTTCACTCGACTCTACTGTTGGAGCATCGGCCATAACTTGGTACACCCGATCCCTCGATCTCGGAAGTTAAGCAACGCGACGGTCCGGACAGTGCTTGGATGGGAGACCAACCAAGGACGTCCGGATTGCTGTAGCCTCACGAAGCTTTCCACGAAATCGTCTTCCGGGAGGGACGTAAAACGGGGGTCCCGTGCTCGAGGAGGTGCCTCGACCACGTTAATCAGCCTCATTACTCATAATGGGTACCTACTGGCTGGCAAAATACACCTGGTGATTATAACCAAGGTAAGCGGGAACTGAAAACGTTGTTGCGAGTTTTCTTACACAGGAAGCGAGCTAATATATCCCACCCTACAGTAGGGCTAGCAACTGGCATCCTCACACTCAGGGTTGACATCGCGGCAAAGCCTAACGATATCACCCCTGACAAATCAGCCAGGGTATTTGGGTATTTGGCTTCTTGTTGTCGGAAGCTCGGAAAGGCGCCATATAAGGCGACTCATTAATATTCAAGAGCAAGATAACAGTACCGGCGTAACGTTCTTTCAGCGTCCAGACGTCTTTATCAGGTACCAAATTTAACATTTGTCGGTTCTGTGGGTATAGGGTAACCACGGCATCACCGTATATATGTACCGACCTAGCATACGATAAAAAAAAAACATTACCATCACGCAAAGAAATACAGATCTTTGTACACGCCGCGCCGTACGCTGTTTGTTCGAAACTTGCAATCCGGTCGCTGATTGGCCCGCGACAAATCAGGCAAGCTCATTAATATTCATAAGCAGGGCGCCCCAAATACCCAAATACCCTGGCTGATTTGTCAGGGGTGATATCGTTAGGCTTTGCCGCGATGTCAACCCTGAGTGTGAGGGTGGCAACTGGATATGATTTTGGAAACTGTGAGACTTTCCAGGTAGCATCCACTAGCTTTCATCAGTGACACACTGTTTTTTATGTAAACGTGATTAGAAAAAATAATATAGCCCAATAGGGAACAAAATAAGACAAGGCCGCATGCAAATGAGCCGATCTTATCCAGTTGTTTACGTACAGGAGCTAATGTTGTCTTGTGGAGGCAGGAGGGCACAGTTTCCAACACGTAGAGGTATGGCGTTTACATGCATAAATGGCAAATATGGTAACCTAGCAAATACTAGTACAACTAATAACTTGCGGCGTGTTCACGAATCTAACTGCGCATGAAGGGGTCAGAGGGGAAGGCGAAGAGACGTCAACAAAACACACCTGGGCATCTTTATGTAAACCGACCGAAAAAGATATGTTTAAATCATGTTAGGGACAAGAACTGTTTACAAGTCATATTAGTAATATTTCGCATGCGTACTAAGAATCATAAAACTCTGTAAATTCCGACAGTGTCATTTTTTCTTTAATCCCTGCAGTCAGAATCCATTCTTGGTATCCCTCATAGAACGTCTTATGTCTCACAGGGCCAAAAACACGGCGTCGTGACAACGATTTTCTTGGTTATAGCAACATTTCTGCTGCTCCAACCTTCCCCAACATGAGTCCTACCAAAGTCGCTCTCGTCACCGGGGGTACCCGCGGGATCGGCTTCGGGATCGCCGCTGAGCTGGCCCGAGCAGGGCACGACCTCGTCCTGGGGTACCGGGAGAACCATCAGCGGGCCGAGGCCGCTAAGGCAGAGCTTGAAGAGACCCACAAGGCGCGTGTGTTCCTTATAGCAGGCGGGACAGAGGAAGAGGCTACGGCCGACGCCTTCTTCGCGTGCGTCGATACGAACTTTGGCGGCAGGCTCACCGCGCTGGTCCACAACGCCGGCGGGCACTACCGCAGCGGACCCCCGCCAGGCAAGCCGGACGCGACCGGTAGCTGGTTCGCGGGCTGGGACGCCTACGAGTACTACCACAACATCTACGCCAAGTGTTTCCTCCGGTTGGTAGAGCAGGCCGTGAGTCG
>NC_049993.1:21156449-21186876 GCF_000003815.2 Branchiostoma floridae
GGACGGCCGGGGGTACATCGTGGCCGTGTCAGGGGTCGGGTGTAACAGTAACACCAGCCCCAGCCTGCCGTACTTCACCCCGGGTACGGCCAAGGCCAGTATGGAGTACATGGTGAGGCACTACGCCAAGCAGCTGGCGCCCAGACGCATCACCTGTAACACCGTCATACCGGGAATGGTCGACACGGAGGCGTGGGCACCGGTGAAGGCGAGGATCGGGAAGGAGGGGGTAGCGGACATGGTGGGCAGGCTCTGCGGGATGGGGCGCTGGGGTACCCCGAGGGACGTCGGCGGCGTGGTCGCCTTCCTCTGCTCGGAGCGGGCGGGCTTCGTCACGGGCGCGGCCATTCCCGTGGACGGAGGGTTCCATCTCAAGTAGGGGACCAAAAGATCAAGAAAAGTAGTCTGAGTACCATCCTCCGTAGTGATCACTGGCTCAATACTTTCGCTTGCTAACCACGGACTAGCAAGCGAAAGTATTGAGCCAGCAGAGGATGGTACTCAGGCTACAAGAAAAGAGCAAAGTCTCAATAAGGATGTTCACCATTCTAAGTTCGCTTGCGCTGTGAATTACGTTGTGGGTATACGTAGCAGTGTTGTAACGTTACATGTACATTTTTTTTGGTATTTTATTGTTGATAACATAATATTGGACTTTTATGACATTGCATTGTATTGATATTGTGTGCATTGTGTTTTTAATGATAATTGTGCAATAAACATCGGTCATGTACGCATTTTACAATAAGTGTGCAATAAACGCTTTCCTTGAAAATGCACGCACTTTTCATTGGTATTATTTACTGTAGCACATGATAAGAGTCACATCAAATAGACTAGCTTGGCCAGGTAAGCCGAAACGCTCTGCGCATGTTTTCTGATGGGCGTGTACTTAAGGCTAGGGGCACAACCCGCCGTAATTGCAAGTGCGTGCTGTCTACGTGACAAAACGTGGGCAATGTTTTGGTATCCGTAAGTGGTAAGTTAAGTACCGTCTCCGTACGAACACGTGGCGATTCCCACGGATTTGGGAGCACGCAGACACGCCGTAGAAATTTGAGTGCATGCAGAACGTTCTCTGCGTCCGGGCTGCGGATTCGCCCTCCGTACGTGCCAGTACGGGCGACGCACCTGCCATGTACAGCCTGAACGTTTTCAGGAATACGTGGTGGACGTGGCCTCCACAAAAAACGTACGGACAAATTGCACGTACGGCGGGTTGTGCCCCAGGCTTAAGACATTGCATCAGAACAACGGACGTAGCATTCGACTGTCTTCTTCTTTTTATTGCAATCAAAACCATTCAAAATGGAAAAAGAAATAGAATAAAGGCACCAATACCACCGAAAAAACATGAATCTAAAGGAAATGATTCATATTGCCATGAAAACACATTTATTGATAGGTCTAAACAAAACATATAATGAGCTTTGACGTGAATTTTGATGATACAGTCGACTTTTGGTTGGACACAACTATACGCGAACTGAATACGGGATATCCTTCTTATACACGCGAACACGACTGCGATGGGCTAAATATTCCGCTCCGGGTATTGAATGTTACCAGTACTAGCATTTTCACCTGCAATATATTTCTGGTCGTTAGAAGGGCGCTTTTGAGCCACGAAAAATCGTTCATCTTTTCATATGGTTTACACACTTGTAGTAATGTGTTTAGGAACGACATATACTGTTGTCAAAGCGTTACATTTTACTGCTCATTCGTGTATGAATATGAAATGTTCTGGACATTTTTGTCATATGCGATTTTTGTCAGTGTGTATGGTGAAATATATTGTATTCGTAATGTTTCTTCTTTCTTTCTTTCTTTCTTTCTTTCTTTCTTTCTTTCTTGCTTTCTTGCTTTCTTTCTTTCTTGCTTGCTTGCGTTCTGTCTAGACGTGCTGGCTATGCTTGCTTTCTTTCTTTCTTTCTTTCTTTCTTTCTTTCTTTCTTTCTTTCTTTCTTTCTTTCTCCTGTCAAATCTTCAAAGTGATTCATCTCCGCCGTTCCTGGACCGAATGAACTGAAATATGGCACAGGGGTAGAATGGGCCAATACCTTGATGCTTTTTTCTCAATTTTTTTTCATATCTGCCTGTAAAATGATTTTATTCAGGTTTAAAGGTCATGTTTTGACCAAAACGGTATATTTTGGCCCCCTGTACTCTGGTCTTACAATGGAATGGCCTGAAATTTGGTGTAGATAGGCATTAGATAGTTGGTAAAATGATCCAAGTAAAAGTTTTGACATAAACTACTTTAAAATGATTAATTTTGGCACTTTTCTGAGGGGAAATTTGTTTTCTTTTGGCCTCCTGACGTGACCTTCCGTGACCCCGCACAGAGCCCACACCTGTGCGCGAAGAGGGCGAAGGCTAATTAATATTCATAAGCGGGGCCCTACGATTCCGTATATACTGCAGTGTTCCCGCCAGAATTTTTTTCGGGGGCCGTCGAAGAACGCCGAAGGCCCCGGTCCGGCAGGGTCCAGGGGCAGAGCCCTGTTGGGGGTCCCAGGGGGGCGAAGCCCGCCTGAAACTCTTGCGCTTTAGGCTATTCAGAAGGCTTATTGTATCAGTTTTTAGAGGCATTTCTGTGATAATCGCAGCAGTCACTTAACTTCTCTTCAGGAGTTAAGCGTAGCAGTATTTCAGGTCAAACCGTCAAAGGCAACTAAAAACAAACTTTAACGTTAATGACTTCAACAGTACTTATAACTTTTGTCCGGTTTGCCATCCGAAGTTGAATCGCTAGCGATGGTATTTTCGCTGCGCTGTTAGCTCCGTACGTTTTAGAAGGTTTCGTGTATCACGGAACTGCTGTTGTTTCAGAAATCTCACGGACTTATGCTTACAAACATTCCTAACTTGTGTTTCTTCCTCTTTATTTCTTTCTCCTGTCAAATTTTCAAAGCGAATAATCTCCGTAGTTCCTGGACCGAATGACCTGAAATTTGGCACAATGCATATGGTAGAGTGGACCAATACCTAAAAGTTTGGTACAGGCGTGCATGGAGTATTTATCTAAAGAACCCAATTTTCATTTTTGGCGTATATCACTTCAAAATGACACATTTCGGGGTTTTACGGGACGTGTTTTGGCCATTCTCGACGTTTAGTGCGTTCCATATATGGCAAACAAAGCAATACTGTAAATGCAGAAATGTTCGCGGTGGATTAATGTTCGCGGTTTTCGCGGCGGCCGCTTCACCGCGAATTTAAAACCACCGCGAAAATTTTTCCATAACAGAGATTACAGTGCATGGTGCTACCGCGAAATTAAAACCACCGCGAAAAGTCCATTTTCCCGCTACCGCGAAATTAAATCCCCGCGAAATTAAATGTATTTACAGTAACTCCCGCCCTGGGCGACAGGTGACAGGTGTCAGTCTGCTAATTAATTGAATTGTGCCGCCAGCCAATCAGCGAAGAGAAAGGAACACTTCGTCGGCAATGACACAACATCTGATTGTCATGTTTATATGTAGACGGAACCATTCATATTTGAGAGGATTTTGTAATTTATGTTACTCCATAAAAGGTTACTGCAAAGAAAATAGGAATATAATATGTGAGCATTATTTTGAAAACAGCAATTATAAATATACACAAAATATATATACGGAAAGAAACTTTTAGGTTTGAGATTTTTATGCAGACTTTCTTGAAGATTCCACCCCGGACTCGTCCATTTTTAATTTTACATTTACGTCACAGACTCCCGCTAAGTGAAGGTTAAACTTTCTTGTCGCAGCAACTGCAACTGTGCGCCCAAGTCTGCAGTTTTCTGCGCATTCTACGTCAGCTTCTACCCAGTTTCGGTTGTCATCGATAGCAGAACATCTTTAGGTAAGAAATGGCTATCCTTACATTGTTCACTCCGTTGTTAATGTACATTGAAAGGTGTTTTCGTTTGTGAAATTCGTCAAAACAACGTTATATGAGAACTGTGGAACGCTGGTACCGCAGGCAAGTGCTGACAAGCCACTGCCGTCGTTGTGTATCTCCGTTTGTTGTCAAAAACATGCATGAACTGATAACGTTAGTAGTCGAAATCAGTTTTCCTTGGGAAAGGGCTAAAGATACTTCCACACGAGATGTCATGGTGTTTTCTGCATCATTTCTGTTTTTTGACGGTAACTAGTTATCTTTATTTTAATCGTGACGACGTCCACATACTAGTATTTTTCTGCGGGGTGTAGACTGTAGAGACAGGTGCAGCATTGGGATCGACGAGAAGATTATGTGTAACACAAACACATTGTTATCTTCTGACAACAATATGTATTCTTTCCAAATCAATGGTATAATTATTTCGTCAAATATTTGATTGATGTCTGCCTTGAAATGCCAAATCTCACTCTCCTGTTTGTATCATTCAGATGGGACCTCTAGAGAAGAAAACAATTGGTCCATGAGAAGCTGTACGTAGGAGGAGGCACACGGATCTTGTCCCAAGCAGCAACAGATTGATGGCAGATTGTAAGTAATTGTGGAAATGTGTACTGTTTCCAAATCTGGCTATAGTTTGATGTCTCTGCTTTGCATTGATATTCTAACTTCCCTGTTTCTGTCCTCCATACCCCTCTACAGAAGAGAAGCAGAGCTTGGTCCGTAACAAACTGTATGTGGAAGAAGCAGACAGACTTGATCCCAACCAGCCAGAAAAGGACACGCAGATATAGATTGCAACCGATTCTGAAAAGATGTATAAAAAATTATATTTTGACGGAATTGTAAATTTTCTGCGATTCTGCAGATTAACTTATAACAATGAAAAACTTTACCTCAAATTACATGTATTTACATTAAGACAATCAGGTTGTGATAGCAGACAAGTGTAAAATTGCCATTTTGTGAAAGTAAAACTGTAAAGACTGAAAGTTTTTTTCATTCTTTTTGTTCTTGTCTGTGTGTATGTGTATGCGCGTGTGTTTGTAAGAGAGAGATGAGATACTAGTAATCATTCTGAACTTCATCCCACTTGCTATCCAACATGCCATCACCATTGTTTTAATACAAGAAGACCAGAGACTTCATCGTTGTCAAGACGTGTATACCAAAATTGCAAAGGCCCTGGAGGTATATATCACAGGCATTTCCATACAAAATTTTGTTCCAATACCATGGCAATACAGAGGGACCAAACATGATAATAAAAATGGTCATAAATTCATCCTCTTGAAGTGATATATGCCAAAAATTTTAAAGTTCTACCGTTCATATGTCGAGGGCACCCTTATAGCAAATTCCATGTTATTCTGTTGTAATACGAGACCACAGAAATCTCCATTATGGAATGTTTGATTTTTTCCCATATATGTGATTGTGGAATAGCATTGTTGCATGGGCAGAGGGGCGGAGTGAAAATGGTGCATTTGCTCATAAGTAGATGTCGGCCTTGGTAGTAGTTCATTTCGAGAAGTTACTGTTAGAATGTTCTATTTTTGCGCAGGGGTGATTTGGAACAGTTCAATTTTGCATGGGAACGGGTATGGCTGAAATATGCTGTATTTGCTCTCAAGCAAATGTCGGCCTTTCTAGTTTGAATCTATGTTTGTAAGGCTCGATTTTGTTATGGTTTCTTTTGATTTGTTTTTTTAGTAAAAGGCATCATAGGAAAGTATTCAACAGCTAGGTTCACATTTGGTTGGTTAAAGAAGCACAAAAGCGGTCAGGCGGCTACGCTGGAAACATTTTGAACATCATCCGATGCTCTGCGACGGCTGATTTTGATTACGATTTAGCTGCGATTCACTGCGATCATCGTGCGATATGCGGAATATGCCATCGCAAGGACTTCGTACGATTCTTGTGACCGGGGCTTAAGGAGAGCCCCAGCGCAAAGCGGTGTACTTGGCCAAGCAAAAAGGGCGTTGTTCGTACAAAATAAACTGCGCAAATCTATGACGAGTGTTATATACCTCCATGAAATGTCATGGAGGTTATATTTACCTCCATGAAATTTCATGGAGATTATATTTTACCCCGCGTTTGTCTGTGTGTCTGTGTGTCTGTGTGTAAACAAGATAACTCAAGAACGGCTTGGTGGATTGGTTTGATACTTGGTGTGTTGGTAGGGTGTGATGAAAGCTGGAAATGATTAGATTTTGGGCCCCCTAGCGGCTCCCCTTGGTACTGCAGCGCAACTTCCGGTTTTGCTATCTTGGTGTTCTGAACATGCTATGGTCACGATTTTTGAGTATTAGATAGCTCTTTTGCTCAGGAAGAAGTGACATAAGTTTGGGCCCCCTAGCGTCTAGTTTTAGGATAGCAGGGGCATTTTTGTCAAAAACTTCTGACGAGGATAACTCAAGAAGGGAACAACGGATTTTCATGATTTTTGGTATGTAGGTACCTTGGGCAATGTTGTACAAGATGAAATACTAATTATGCAAAATAGGAGCAAATTTGCATAATTAATGACAACATTCAATCATAGCAGTTTTTTCTATGTATCTCTTGTTTTGGACGTTATATGGTCTTGCAATTTGGGTGGTAGATAGCTTTCAGTGTCATGACAAAGTGGAGCAAGTTTCAGCCCCCTAACATTCAATTTAGGAACTGCAGGGGCATTTTTGTCAAGACATTCCAAAGAGGATAACTGCAGAAAGGATTAACGGATTGTCATCATATTAGGCATGCGGGTACCTTAGGCAAAGATGTTCATAATGATATACATGTTATGCAAATGAGGACTTAATTTGCATAATTAATGAGGAAATTGTATAATTCCATTGTTTTCAATAACTGGACTTCTGATAAATGTAACACATGTTAATTATGATAGGTGGAATATAAGCAGATACTAAATATGGTAATGAGGAACTTATTTGCATAATTTATGTAAAAATTGCAAAACCACTTTATGATTAATAATGGGAATTTTATAATTGCGACATGTGTACGATTGTCAATGATGAACAACACCATGCATAAATTATGTTAATGTCTTAGTCATTTGCGTGAAATTTACAAAAGCTCTAAATTTTCATGGAGGTATGAGGTCGCCGAACTCTAGTTTACCCTGCGTTTGTCTGTGTGTGTGTCTGTGAGTGTGTCTGTGTGTCTGTGTGTCTGTGTGTAAACACGATAACTCAAGAACGGCAGGGTCACTTGGTTTCATACTTGGTGTGTTGGTTGTGTGTGACAAAAGCTAGAAATGATTAGATTTTGGGCCCCCTAGCGACTCCCTTTGGTACTGCAGCGCAACTTCCGGTTTTGCTATTTCGGTGTTCTGAACATGCTATGGTCACGATTTTTAAGTATTAGATAGCTCTTGTGCTCAGGAAGAAATGACATAAGTTTGGGCCCCCTAGCGTCTAGTTTTGGGATAGCAGGGGCATTTTTGTCAAAATCTTCTGAAGAGGATAACTCAAGAAGGGAACAACGGATTTTCATCATTTTTGGTATGTAGGTACCTTAGACAATGTTTTACAAGATAAGATACTAATTATGCAAAATAGGCGTACATTTGCATAATTAATGAGAATATTCTATCATAGCAGTTTTTTCAATACATCTCTTGTTCCAGACATGCTATGGTCTTGACATTTAGGTAGTAGATAGCTTTTAGTGCCATAAACAAGAGGGGCAAGTTTCAGCCCCCTAACATGTAATTGTGGAACTGCAGGGGTGTTTTTGTCAAGACACTCCAAAGAGGATTACTGCAGAAAGGAACGATGGATTGCCTGCATTTTAGGCATGCAGGTAGCTTAGGCAAGGATGTTCATAATGATATACATGTTATGCAAATGAGGACTTAATTTGCATAATTAATGAGGAAATTGTATAGTTCCATTGTTTTCAACAACTGGACCTCAATACATGTAACACATGTTAATTATGATAGGTGGAATATAAGCAGATACCAAATATGGTAATGAGGAAATTATTTGCATAATTTATGTAAAAATTGCAAAACCACTTTGTGATTAATAATGTTAATGTGTTAGTCAATTGCATGAAATTAACGAAAGCTCTAAATTTTCATGGAGGTATGAGGTCGCCGAACTCTAGTCTTATTATTACTTGCCAACTGCAGAACAGAATAGATGGGACTTTCACAAAGTTACTTCGCAGAGCACAGAACATATCTTTGACTCATGCCACACTTAAAACAATTTATGGATTTCTTCCACAGCTATATATATATATATATATATATATATCAGAAGCTGACTAAACGAAGGGTAAAATTTGCGGGAAATTTTTCGAGCTAAACAGGAAATAGTTTTTTTGTAGTTTTTTTGTTCTTCTATGAAAACCAAATGGACGGGTACATTGCAGAAGTTTGACTTTTACGGACACTTTAACTAGAGACTCTGGTATTCATTTTGAGAACTTAGAGCAAGCTATGTTAGATAGGGCTCTATGGAGTGAAATATGTACTAGCCTGGTCCCGACCTCTAGTCGTTGATTTATGTATGTATGTATGTATGTATGTATGTATGTACGTATGTATGTATGTAATCTATGTATAATCTTACAGATTTAACCTGCTCTTATCCATGAGAGAGTTGACATTGGGGAGGCAGTATAATGGAAGTAATACGATCAGGGTTGTCCATAACATATTTAATATTAGTTATTTATGTTATTCAAGAAAAGATGTTGTTTTATTGCTGTTATTTAATTCATGTAACATTGTTTTTACTTCTGATACCTCCTGATTACCTTTACTTTGACTGATTTGGTTTAAAATCGGGTTTCTGTTAGAACGTTCACTTTGTTGTTTTGTTTATGCTATACTTGTTGACTTATGTTATTTTAATTTTCTGTATTTTGTATCATAGACCCCAAGAAGAGTAGATTTTACTTGTAAAGTCTCATTGAGATCTGAATAAACGAATGAACATAGTGCGGTGCTTTCCTAACTTTTTGGCTCCTTATATAGAAACTTTAAGGTAGACTATCTCGACTGTTCACTAATGTAAATAAAAACAAAGGCACTTGTCACAGCCACATGTTTTTACATCAGGTTTTATTGAACAACCACCGAAATAAGCGAAATTCCACAGCGAACACTCAACATGAACGGAAGAAATACAACACAATGTCCATGAGGATCATTACAAAACTGCGCTTTCACGATTGTTATTCATCAACCTAACGTTTACTTCTGGCCTTTTGGTGCCACTGAAACCTCCGGTCTTCAGGTTGTCCGGTAGGCTGTTAGCGGTAGGAGTTAGCGTCTCCAGCGGGCATCTGTAAATAAGGACATCAATCTTAGCGACAGGAAAAATGGATCGAATATCTACTATCTCATGCAATGCTGAGGCCAGGAATAAACTTTTTCTGACAGTATGTGGGCCCATGTATTGTTATCTTAGCATGTTAGGCTTTCTTCTATACCCACAATATACTTGTGCTAAAGTCGTTGCCATACATTGTACCATGTACAAATGTTGTGCGATAAAGTTCTACTATCTCAAACCTACGTACGCAAATTGACCCTCCTGCCCCCCCCCCCCCTCTTTTTACCGTTGGGCAGTCCACTGCCTTCAAAGAAGAAATCAAACCAAACATTAGTAAACGTAGTACTTTATAGTGGATATATGATTGAAGACCTTTATTGTACATTTTTCCCCACCCGAGCTAAGTACAGGTCACAACAAGACAAAACACATATATGTATATACATAAACGTACCACAGATCTAGTCTAACACAGAAGTTCGATTTCTTCTCCTTCTTATAATTAGTAATCGTGAAAATGTAGGACTGTATGGGTTTAGCTATGGTTGGTTCATACCTATAGATATCCATATATATGTGTTTAGTTGTACTGTAAGTAGTTGTTATACATGTAGACCTTACGAAAGTCGCTGTACTTTTGTCGTGTCAATAAAGATTACATAGCACAATCAACAATGACGTGCACTTCATCTTCTACCATGTTTGATGTACAAAATTGACTTTGTTGTAGAGGAGTGCGGTTGTGTCTTCCCGATTCAATTCGTAGTTTGTGACAACCGATTCTTAATTTAGTTCTGTGCCTCATGTTTGTGATTTCAAATACTGTTCTTCACTATAAGTGGATTTGAGTAGTCTGTACGTTCGGAGTTTGTTTCTCGCACTTGCACCTTTATTATAATTGTGAATGTTGGTTAGGAAATTCTGGAAATAAATGTCCTTCATACGTTGGTGGATTTCAGAAATTATATAAAACTAGTGTACTGAATGACTTCACTCCTACTTTAAGACTGTGCGTGCAAGGAACCCTCTGTATGACTTTGCACAAAAGATACACTGTATAAAGTTAATTACAGATAATTATTGCCTTATAGGCATGCAATTACTTACCACACACAAAGGTCCATTCGCATACCACACTTATGGAGGTATTTGTTAATTACTCTCATATTCATCAGCCATAGGACGAACCCAGAAAAACACAGTAATCACGGACTGTGCTAACTGCAAAACATGTCAAAGAGTATCAATATGTGGTTTTGCTCATGCGTATCATAAAATTGGACATTGTGGTTTTGCTGAAGTTTATGGTAAATTCGTTCAGTTTGACACTGAGGTTTTAGCAGCTGTACAGCACATTTCTAGGGACACAAGATACTGGCCCTAGATATGAGCAGACCGAGTCCTAATTTGCGAAGAGAACAAAAAAAAATTCCGATTCTTTCTACCATTTCATTGGACTTGTTACCCTTTGACTCGAGTTTCAGACACATCTCGGTCTGACCTGCGTGCGGAAATGAAGAAGTAAAGGAGAAATATCACACAGACGGACAGGGATACACATAACAATACGACAAGTATGCCTTAGGCTGGACAATTTTGTGAATTGTCTAACCATATCTGTCAGCTACAGGGCGACCCCAGAAAGACACAATAATTACCTTTGCCAGAATGGCTAAGGTTATGTTTTGGGCGTGTTTGTGTGTGTGTCTGTGTGTGTGTGTGTGTGTGTGTGTCTGTCAACAGCATAACTCGAGAAGCCTTGGATGGATCCTGATGATATTTGATAGGTGGGTAGGGGTCAGGAAAACGAAGGTCAAGTTCGATAATGGGCCTCTTAGCTGCTTGCTAAGGTACTGCAGCGGAAACTCAATTTTTTATATCTCGTGTTCTGGACATGCTGAGGTCATGATTTTTGAGTGGTAGATAGCCCTCGTTACAGGCTGCTTGCTCTGTGCTAGCTGTATGTATAAACAAGCTTAAGCCAGGGAGCACAGAAGCAGCCTGTAACTATTGTGTTTTTCTGGGGTCGCCCTCTGGCTGACAGATATGGTTAGATAATTTACAAAAATGCAAGCGTAGTATTAAGTCTCAAAGCGTTAGTTCCCTTTCCAGATTCCATTCCGTTCCCCAGTTTTATCATGAACTCTCAGCTAGTCCAAAAATAAATGCCGTGTTTTTACCGAAAAAATCGGACATACTTGTTACCATGCAATCTTTATTTTCCTCCTAAAATGTTTGGATGTCAATCTCATTATCAATCACGTTTTCCTTGCGAAGGGATGAGGTATGTATAATCTTAGAGATTTAATCTGCCCAGATCCATGAGAGAGTTGGCAAGAGGGAGGCAGTACAATGGAAGTAATACGATCAGGGTTGTCCATAACATATTTGGTATTAGTTATTTACGTTATTCAAGAAAAGATGTTGTTATAGACAAAACAGTTGCCATGGTAACACGTGGTACAATAAAGCAAGGTGGAGCCGACGGCACATTCCGATAAAATGATTTTAATTGGTTCGAGCCCGTAATTATCACGGATAATGCCGCCCATCTGTGCTTTTTTCTTCTTTCACTTTTAAAATGTTTTGGGGGACGCCGGACGCAGATCGGATTTTGATTTGTCTGGAAAAGCTAGGAGCTTGTCGCAACAAGTCCAATTAAAAATTGTGTAAAAAATATAAGAAGATTCTTTTACGCTAATTGGGACCTGTTTGGCTCACATCCTGGGACAGTATGTCATGAAAGGCACATACGCGCGCTCGTAATACATACTTTCTCGACTGACTTAGACTGAAATGTAACAAAAAAGTCCAAAAATTCCTTAAAATGCTACCCTTGGGTTGTAACGAAAGCTAGGGAATCTTTGGCAGCACTTCACTCACTTCACTCATCCTCTTGCACATGGTGCGTAGAGCCGACTGCGTGCACTAGAGTTCACAGGAGAGAGCTCTTGACTCTAGCAGCAAGTCATTAATAATGTTTCAAGTTCCGTTTTTGTTATAAAGACAGTGTTGTTGTTGAGCTGACTACTGGGATTTGTGTATCATTCGAAAACCGCACTTATGGAGGTATTTGTTAATTACTCCAATATCTACCAGCCACAGGGCGAACCCAGAAGAACACAATGATTACAGACGGCTTCTGTGCTTACCGTAAAAACATGTCAAAGAGTATCAATATATGATTTCGCTCATGTGTACCATAAAGTTTGATAGTGCGGTTTCGCTGAAGTAAATCCGTTCAGTTTGAGCAAGGACGTTACATAGAGATTTGAGACTGGGGTTTAGCAGGTGTACGATGTCATTCTAGTGTCACAACATACGTACTGTCCCTAGATATGAGTAGACCCAGTCCTAATTTGCAGAGAGAAAACAAAAACATTCCGATTCTTTCTACCATTTCATTGGACTTGTTACCTCTTGACTCGAATTTCAGACACATCTCGGTCTGACCTGCGTGCGGAAATGAAGAAGTAAAGGAGAAATATCACACAGACGGACAGGGATACACATAACAATACGACAAGTATGCCTTAGGCTGGGCAATTTTGTGAATTGTCAAACCATATCTGTCAGCTACAGGGCGACCCCAGAAAGACACAATAATTACAGGCTGCTTTTGTGCTCTGTGCTAGGTGTGAAAACAAGCCAGGGAGAACAAAATCAGCCTGTGATTATTGTGTTTTTCTGGGGTCGCCCTGTGGCAGACAGATATGGCTGGAAAATTCACAAACAAAAACAAAAACGTTCCGACTCATTCTACCATATCTTATTGGATTTGTTACCTCTTGACTCTAGTTTCAGACACATCTCGGTCTGACCTGCGTGCGGAAATGAAGAAATAAATGAGAAATATCACACAGAAGGGCAGGGGTACACATAACAACACAACAAGTATGCCTCTAAGGCTGGGCAATTTTGTGGATTGTCTAACCGTATCTGTAATCCACAAGGGAACCCAGAAAGACATAATGATTACAGACTGCTTCTGTGCTCTGTGCGAGCTGTGAAAACAAACCAGGGAGCACAAAAGCAGCCTGTTATTGTGTTTTTCTGGGGTCGCCCTGTTGCTGACAGATATGGTTAGACACTTTAAAAAATTGGAAATGTATCATTAAGTCTCAGTGTAACACATTTAGCTCCCTTTAAAGATTCCGTTCCGTTCCCCAATTTTATCAACTCTCGGCTAGTCCCAATATAAATGCCAGGTGTTTTTTACTGAAAACAATCGAACATACTTAATACCATGCAATCATTATTTTCTTCCTAAAATGTTTGGATTTCAATCTCATCATATCAATCAACGTTTTCCTTGCGTAGGGATGAGGTATGTATAATTACCTCCATGGAGGTTATATTTTACCCTGCGTTTGTCTGTGTGTGTGTCTGTGTGTGTGTCTGTGTGTCTGTGTGTAAACACGATAACTCAAGAACGGCAGGGTCACTTGGTTTCATACTTGGTGTGTTGGTTGTGTGTGACAAAAGCTAGAAATGATTAGATTTTGGGCCCCCTAGCGGCTCCCCTTGGTACTGCAGCGCAACTTCCGGTTTTGCTATTTCGGTGTTCTGAACATGCTATGGTCACGATTTTTAAGTATTAGATAGCTCTTGTGCTCAGGAAGAAATGACATAAGTTTGGGCCCCCTAGCGTCTAGTTTTGGGATAGCAGGGGCATTTTTGTCAAAATCTTCTGAAGAGGATAACTCAAGAAGGGAACAACGGATTTTCATCATTTTTGGTATGTAGGTACCTTAGACAATGTTTTACAAGATAAGATACTAATTATGCAAAATAGGCGTACATTTGCATAATTAATGAGAATATTCCATCATAGCAGTTTTTTCAATGCATCTCTTGTTCCAGACATGCTATGGTCTTGACATTTAGGTAGTAGATAGCTTTTAGTGCCATAAACAAGAGGGGCAAGTTTCAGCCCCCTAACATGTAATTGTGGAACTGCAGGGGTGTTTTTGTCAAGACACTCCAAAGAGGATTACTGCAGAAAGGAACGATGGATTGCCTGCATTTTAGGCATGCAGGTAGCTTAGGCAAGGATGTTTATATGATATACATGTTATGCAATGAGGACTTAATTTGCATAATTAATGAGGAAATTGTATAGTTCCATTGTTTTCACAACTGGACCTCAATACATGTAACACATGTTAATTATGATAGGTGGAATATAAGCAGATACCAAATATGGTAATGAGGAAATCATTTGCATAATTTATGTAAAAATTGCAAAACCACTTTGTGATTAATAATGTTAATGTGTTAGTAGAGTCCATTCCAAGACACCATGAGGGTTTTTAGGCGATATTTATAATTAGT
The DNA here is from genome assembly GCF_000003815.2 of Branchiostoma floridae. Lineage (NCBI taxonomy): Eukaryota > Metazoa > Chordata > Leptocardii > Amphioxiformes > Branchiostomatidae > Branchiostoma > Branchiostoma floridae. The sequence continues at coordinate 21,170,984 of NC_049993.1, forward strand.
CTGAATTATTTTGAATAAAAGAATATCTGAGCCACAATGATTAAATTATTTTTAAAAAATTGACTGAGAAAGTACTCATATATTTGAATTCCTTTGAATATTTTAGAAACATTTTGAAAGTAACTGTACAAAAATATCTTTATTTAGAATAATTGTGAAACCTCTGTGTGATTATTTCACATTTACAAATATTTACAAAAAATGGTAAACCTCGCCAAATGGTTAAATTAGTTTATTGCCCCCGTAAAAGTAAGCCCTATTGTTGTATCTGTATATTTTTAGATTTCACTGGTGGATCCTTTGTGGTGGGCCATTGTTTCATGGCACCCAACCATACTTTGCAAGGATGTGTGAATTGCTATCTTCCCAGCCCACTGAACCATTTACAAAAAATGGTAGAAAATGGTAGATAATGGTAGAATGCTGTTATCATTATTTAGAAACCATTAGAAGTATCCAATTCCACACGATGAATATTTCCAAAGTTTTACAGGACCAGGGAAATATTTATAAAGTTGAAACAGTGTTACAAATATTTCTGAAGTATCAAATGTCCTAGACATATAATTACAAAACTTTAAAATCAATTCTAAACAATGGCCACAAACATCCGCATGGTGTCTTGGAATGGACTCTAAATTGCATGAAATTTACGAAAGCTCTAAATTTTCATGGAGGTATGAGGTCGCCGAACTCTAGTTGTTTAATACAGCACTTAAAAGAATTTCACTTTGAAAACATCCGCTGGATCTAGAATTTTTAAAAAGAGCAAGAATCTTTTAGAAAGCCCTCATAGTCTGCCAGTCTTCAGAGGCAACATTTCTGCGGCGAAGTGCAACCTCATACGACCCAAAAATAATGCACAGAACTTGTCAATGAAGGTTAGACATCCAGGTACTAAGATACGCCAAAAAGCAGTTACTCAAGCAATTAGATATGGTTTTGGAAACGGTCAGACGTTTCAGATGGCATCCACCATCTTTCGTCAGTGACCCTGAAGTGATCTGGAGAAACTGGTCTTTTATACTATAAACTTTGTCCTAACTGTGGCCCTCACTGCCATGCCAGGATCAGCCTGCAGAGCCACAGTATAGACCCTGTCAACCACCGTGACTTCATACAGAGCGCTACCATCATCTGCAAATATGGAAAGATGCCTACTATAACGTTATAGTTATAAATGCAAAAGAGCTGAAGACAACGCTTTTTGGTGTAATGAGCATTATTTCTACAGGACGCGAAAGCGCGACGCAGCACCTCTTTCAACTTTGAATTGAAAAGAAGTCTTGCAACAAATACTTTGCTCATGTGTGTGTCTTTATTTTGTACCCACCTAAAGCTTTTACAAGAGATCATTCTACGGTCAGGTGGAACATGCGGGGCAAAATGTCTATGACCCACAGTAACCCATGGCTGGCGCCGACAGACAACTACATTTTGACAGGTGGAAGTGATAAACGGATAAGGCCCATGGGTGTCAGGGCCGGACCTTACAGGTGTTTCAGGGGTGCGTATACAGGCTTCCCATTGACGTCTTAATGATGGTAATAGCCTTTATTGCACATTCATGCCCAGGCATATGGATACAAAGGTCGTTATACAGTACACATGGTTTCTAAGACTGATTCTAAAAACTATTCTAATACATTTGTTCGGCTTCTTCTCGTTTCTTAGTAATGTTAAATATGTAGCTTGAGATGTGTTTGTATAACGTCGTTTGATCAAAACTCATAAGAGAAATGAATTTTTTCAACACTAGACAAATATTCAAAGCGAGGAAACTTCCCTATAATGTAGCTAAAAAGAATACTTCTATCGTTACTATATAAACTACAATCAAAAGAAAGTGGGATTAAATTTCGACCTTGTGGTAATCTAACATGGCGCAGATGACGTCAAACAAAAAGCCTGTATTGCGGAAATGCCAGCTTCTGAAGTCTGAATCTTAACCATGCAGTTCTTTTCCGACTTGGTGGTAGTAATCATGCAACCTGCGCAACGGACAGTTTGGTGTGATGCAATAGGCTATATGCGCAAAGAACAAAGCGGGACGAACCCGCACATCATAAAAGAAGTGGGTATATTCGTCTTCCACTGCCTAAAAAGAAGAAGTCAAACCCAACAAAACCAGCAGAATGTACACTTTAGTAGCACAGCACAATGATAGAATGTAGTTCCCAGCACCTTTGTATTTTCCTTATTCTACATGTTGTTTGTGCCTGCAGTTAGCCCTCGGGCAAGAATTTGCAATCAACATATTTAATTGCAGGGCACTGACATGGTCGCATACCCCTTGCAGAGAAGGGGCGGGTCTACGGTGTGCCCTCCAGCCACACCCTTATCAACTTCTCAAAAAGATTCGCCGAGTGACCCAACATTGCCACAGCAACGTTCGCCCTTAACTTTAATAAGTACCTTTTTACAGCGGTATCGGCGTGATTTTCCTCAGTACCAGAATGATGAACAGAACAAATGCAGTTTGATCTAGTGTCTTCCTGTAAAGATTCTCCCGGCCTGCTCCTTTTTCAATATTAGACAAAAACGGCTGGATTCAATAGCGGAAATGAATCCATCGCTAAGAGGCTTTCTACGTATTAAAGCCTGCAAAATCAAATAACTGGAAGCCAAAGCGTATCATCTACTTGGATATATGTTCCATGTGATTCCGGCACTAGACATGTATACTTTTGTTTTTCTTCTGCCTTTCTTTGGAATGCCACAGGCAATGGTTTGAAGCTTTTTCATAGCCCTTTTCACAATATGGGAATCACATACCATTTTTTTCCTAAACAGACACCGAAAGCCTTCTTGGCTCCATTCTTTTTTATTGCTATGGCTACACCATGGATGTAGACAACGATGATTTGAAAAAATAAATGTCAAAGATTTTGCTGGATCAGTTTGACCCGGTCATTGACCCTGGCACACATATCGAACCATGGACCTTGTCACTCCATCCATCATCTCCGCTTCACTGAAAACGTACAATAAGCATGTATACATGTATAGTAATTTTTCCATATGCTGTCCGATTATACATAGTATGTCACAGCATTACGGGGATGTAACATCGATTATCATCATTCCACCAGGTGCCATAATACCGCCACCTCAAAAAACGTTGGTATAGAGGTCTTCCCAAGATTGTCTTGAACACTGAATGTTAAATATCCTAAATGTAATACAATTCAGATATTTAGGTGTTGAAGACAATTTTGAGAAGGCCTCTATAACAAAGTTTTTTTGAGGTGGCGGTCTAATGGCACCTTGTGGAATTATGCAAATGTAGGTTACGTCAGAACATACGATCTTTGTTTCAGGGATGGCGACTTCTGAGAAAAAAAAACACTCCGTGATAGATCTAAAAAGAATCGTAGCTCCGAGCAAGTATAAACATTCTTATCACAAACACGAGCTATCTAACGTAACCACTAAAAAAATCAGCGCTCATCATAGCATGCCCAGAGCACGAGATGTAAAAAAAACGAAAGTTTTGTTGCTGTAGTACTGTTGAAAGGCGCTAGGAGGCCAATTATCGACTTTCGTTTTCCCGACCCTCTGAAAAACCTACCAAATATCAACAAAATCCATCGGCGATTTCTCGAATTATTCTGTTCAAAGGCACACCGACACAGACACAGACACACACACACACACACAAACTGCAGCAAATATCCTTCTTGACGAAGGCAATTACCCCATCATACAGAACAATTCTGTGTCACACCTGACTGCATTTTGGCTTATAATGTTATATAAGCTCGGGCATCCAGAAATTTGTTCCTGGTTGTCATCAAGCCGTCCTTGTCCCACATTCCTTCGCAACAACACACCACAAAGTCATTTACAGACAAGAACGCAACAACAGGACTAGACAAGACTCGACACAAACCGTTCTCAAATTTGAATTTCGCCAGAAATAGATCTCAGTTGTTTCTTAAAACGTCTGGAAAACGTGTCTATACCCCTTTAAGGGGAGTGGATGGTTGAGTCTAATTGTCAATTTCATTTACAGACAAGAACGCAACAACAGGACTAGACAAGACTCGACACAAACCGTTCTCAAATTTGAATTTCGCCAGAAATAGATCTCAGTTGTTTCTTAAAACGTCTGGAAAACGTGTCTATACCCCTTTAAGGGGAGTGGATGGTTGAGTCTAATTGTCAATTCAAATCCTATGAGTATCGCTCGTCTCTGATTGGTCGAAAAAAGTCTCATAGGGTAAATCCGCCCCTTTTTTCCATCTGTTGGTGGAAAAACATGTCCAACAGCTAGAGAAGTCTATAAATAAGCATTCAAACCCACAGCAGCTCTCAGTCAGAGAACTGTTCTCCTCAGAGCGTTAGTCGAGAGTCTTCAAATCCACCCGTAACCGTACCGCCCCGAGTAGCCGAGACACAGACCACAAGTCGACTTTCTTCGGAACCAAAAGCTTTAAGGTATCTTACTTGTATATTGTGCTTCTTTCTTTTTACAATTCAAGTATAGACTTTTTTATCCGTTGGCGTCTTAAATTTTTGCGTCTGTATCAATATAAATGCACGGTGTAACACGCAGCTATAGCGTCTCGGGTATGCACGCGGTGCGGCGGCAGCTGGCTTGGGAAGTACTCCTTATTCTAGTTCACTCCAAACGTAGTTTCCTAATGGACAGTGCCTTGTCGTCATTGGGAAAAAACATGTTAATTGCACGACAAGGTTTTTGCTGGGTCATCCTGGCCTGGTAATTGGCCGGTTACACAGGTAGGCTCAGTTGAGTAGTCCATCTATTATCTCCGCTTTACTGCAATCGTACAATAATTGCGGTAACCTGTTATTATAGAGGTATGTCCGATGTCTATATATCATCTATAGTCCGCTGCACACTCACAATAGCCGTCTATCCAGATTGCAGTTGTTGTCACGCAAAGAAGATTCCCCTCCGAATTGGCCGTATTGTCATAACTTATCAAATATGCAAATAATCAGATTGTCTTGATTGATGCAACTTTGTGTTCAGACCACAGATAACTTGATATGATGCAGAATATCCTTAATTCAAGACTCTCAAATCTCATGAGAAATGAGAATAAGAATATCTTTCCCTATAAGAAAATGTATAAGCAGAAGTATTTGACGAAAGTTTGACAGAGTTGTTACCAAGGTAACCAATCCAATCTTTATCACGCATCGCTGATTGGTCAAAAAAAGCTTCGAGTCACGATGGCTGAAGTAGCTAACAGACGCACACACCAAGAACAATACCTCCCACACGGAGGTATACGGAGGAGAAATTCTGATACCTGAATGGAACTAAACACATAAACAAATATGATCGCATTCGGCTTTTGCTGTTTCCACAAGGACAGTAGGATGTGCTTAACATTACATGTATCAGGTGGCGCCCCTAAGCAATGAACATTGCAAGTCTCTACATCAATCAGTCCATGTTGTGTTGGATGGCGATGAGTGGGACCACCACGCTCCATTGTATTCTTCAGGCACGCCCTGAAAATTAATTATCCCCTGTGGCTATGAATAAATAGGCTCTCACAGGTGATCTTAAAGAACACAGTACCCATGCGCGGATCCGGGGGGAGGCGCGCAGGGCCCTTCAGGGCCCTTCAGCTGGCAAAAAAAAAAATGGCAAGATAAACCATGGCTACTAGAGGTCTTCGGAAGTTACGTCAAGAATATTGACAACGTTATAAAACTAATTCGCTTATTTGAAAGGAGATTTTCTGGTAATTATTTAGAGAAACTTGCAGTTTGCAATTACTAGTGGGTCTTTCGAGTCACGTAAACTTACGGTAAAGGTGAACTGATGATTTCTATCGTCCGTAATTGGCTTAGAGAGACGCAACCCGCCTTGGGAAAATCGGCGTCGTGCGCCGACACCCCCCTCCCCACTCCAGTTCTGATCAGTCGCCGCGGTGACCGTGCTGACGTTTTTGTTGTCATTTCCCCCCGATTTATATAATAATCGTCATCAATTGCCACCGCAGAAGCAAAAAGAGTCCGAAATATATGCATTTTCAAATGCGTAAGACACTTTCAAAATCGTCTCCGGCAAGCCACTCAGATCCCACGAGATTTCTATGCGATTTTATAGGAGCGCGAGCCGCTTCGCGGAGAAAGGCAAATCGGCAGCCAGGTACAAATAATTTTGCGATATTGTTTGTGTAGCGTGGCGTCATTTATGAATATTAAGAAGGAGGAACTAGCCTTCGTTAGGTTTGTCCTCAGTGGTAGTTACTAAAAATAGTAAAAGATGTCCCTGAAGTGAACTAGACAGCCACAGACATGACAAAAAGTTAGTGTTAGTTTGCTTCTCAAATTTGCTCAGATATGGCTCTAAAATGCACCAGAGAGCCTCTTTTTCTTATAAATTTTCTGGGGGAGGCCCCCAATACCCCCCCCCCCAACGAGAGTGGGGAACCCCCCTCTCGTGCTCTCCCCCCGCGCAGCTTGCGCTGCGCGGCCGCGTCATGGTGCTCGCCCCCTCCCCGCTTAACAAATGTCTGGATCCGCCAGTGGTACCATCGTTCTATAAGGGAAGCAAATGCATGCAGGGTTTTCCCAGTCTTTAGAAAAAACGGAAACTGCAAGTCACTTCATCGCAACCACATGTCTGAAAATTGGTACTCGTCTGAGTTGTAAGCTCGTCTGGAACTCGTTTGGATTATTAACAAATCACCGGCACCCAGATAGAACATACACCGGTCACCGAACTTCAGAAACCGCCCGTCCTCCGGTAGAGAAGCCGGAGTGGAATACTTCACCTCGGGGGCAGACATTTTAACGAAGGGTTTGTCGTAATAGATAAAAGTAACCCCCAGGAAAGTTGTTGTTATCGTTGTGAAAATTTGCCCAGAGCCTGACACAACTTCTTGTAAGGTAACAAAGGCATGGGACGGTCAACTGAATTGGGGCATAACGCACTTAACTACTAGTAGCAGCGCTACAAAGTATACTTACTTTAAATGATCTTGTGAGGCACTGTTTGACGTATAAGATAGTGTTCACAAACTGAAGACAAACTGTAAGTGTAAATTCTATGTACGTTAAATGCTAGATTGGATGTTTCATTTTGTTCGTGGTAATGCAACTTGAAAAAGATGCTGCCCCACCCCCCGGCCTGGTTTAGTTGGACTCTTCCTTCACGCTACACTTGGTTAAGAACCTGAAAGTGCACAGTGTCGAATATCAGTCTTCTTTTGCATCTAAATGACGGTAGCAAACGTGATAAGTGAATCCTTTAAGGAAAAAGTTATCGCATTGGGCCAAACGGATTCGATTGCATGGAAGACATCAGAACGTGCATCAATTTTTGCCATTTTAAAAAAAAGTGCAAAAATTCACATCAAATAAGCATCTACTATACACCTACCCATCACATAAAAATCAACACCACAGCAAGTCCAGGTGCAAAGATATAACACAAAACGTGCTGCTGCAGTACCAAGGTTAACCAACAGGGGGCCTCAAGTCGCGACCTGCACTATCACCATCCCCACACCTACCCACCTACCGAAATCATTGCAAACCTTCCAGCAGTTCTTGTTATATACCCGTACCCCACATAACTTCCAGAGTGAAAACTGTATTGCAACGATGCCTCCATTTTCTTGGAGGGAACTATACTGTGAATAGTTGCAAAATGAAAAAAAAATGCAATAGATGGCCAAAAATATCGGAAAATGTATACATATGTAAGAAAAAATGCAAAACGTACTGGTTTTGTAAACATTCGTACGTTGGACATTTTATGTTCTGCGTGTTCTGCCATTTGTTCCATCTTCCCAACCACTTGGCTCATAGTGAAGGCAACCTGTTTTTGCCCAACTTATCTTCCCTTCGCACGCTCGCATCAATTTTGGGATGCCCAGAGGATGACATCCATATAATCGAATGAATATGGCCTTAGGCTTAAAAGCTAAAGACTGTTTACTTTAAGGATTTGTATTTCCACCTGCTAAGACGACTTGGCGAAAGGCTTATTTGTTATCGCTAGGGTTGATTTGTTAGCTTTTTACTCAAAGGGATTTTTCTGACTATTTCTTAAACCTTTTATTTTCGGAAGAAGTAAGTCATCCACCATTTTTATTTACTCAATGGATGAAGGCACTTTTTGGCCGGTGTTGGGGGCGAACATGTACCCCCAGGCTGGGAGGGTCCTCATTCTCCATATATGGAGTCCAACTTCCAAATATGGCGTTCGCCCGGTGTTGTAGACTGACATGCAGCCTCAGGTTCGATGGCCCTTGTTTCCATATATGGACTGCAACTTGCAAATATGGCGTTTACCCAGTGTTGCAGGCTGTCCTAACAGCCCCTCATTTGGAGCCCCCTCCCATATATGGAAGTGCAATTGCACAAATTCCTTATATGGCATGGAGGATGCCTGTATGAATCAGATAATAGCAGGTCAGGCCACACCGATTTAATTTCTTGGTTCACGGATTCGCTCGCTCCTATTTTTGGGGAAAAAAATAAAAATAAAAATTACCACTCAGCAAATTTTCACCATTATTGAAACCATTCACCAACTTTCTGGTGTAGCAAATTGGCCTTTATATTATATACTCCTTAAAGTGTGGGTACAGGTACTGTTACTGTACAAAAATAGTGTTTTTGTACTTTTTTCAAGCTGAAACTTTTTTTTCTTTATGTTTTGGATTAGCTGTTACCTTTACCCCAACCATTTTACAATTTTTATTTTTATCTTTATTTCTCCCTCTCGCTCCATATTTTTTATGAAAAAATCCGTGAACCAAGAAATTAAATTGGTGTGGCCTCAGGACATAATGTGTGCCAAAATAAGGTCACTTCAAACATATCCTTAGTTACAATCAGCCGACTTACCTGAATAGTCCAGAAACACAACTAGTTTACTGGTAAGTTTAACAGCTGGCATGCATACATGTGCAGCACAGTACCGTTATAACAAAATTACCAACATTTTGTTTGTGTCATTTTTTATTTCTGTAGGTCCACATCTTCAATTCAAGTCGATATTCTGAACAACCAAGAGGTGAAGAATCATGGTGAGTCTTAAGTTGATTTCTAAGTAGTTTGAGGAATTCATCATCATCATTATCAGAATTTATATTTGTACATATACAAATAACAATGACTGGTTTGTTAAAAGTTGGGACAGTATAAGTCTTCATTCTGGGATTTCTGGGTCTTTTTTTATATTATTAGTCTAGAGACTGGTTGGAGTTTTGTGCGCGGGAGAAATTTGCGTGGGAAAAAATAAAGTTCATAAGATATGTCAAAAAATGTGATAATACGACAACCTTAATCAGATGTGGCCGCATGTACATTTCTATCCGAAATTATTTGTTTGAATTTCTGGTCCCTTGGGAATAGATCAGCTGGCTCCCAAGGGATTCGAAAGATTTAAGGATTTCGTACTGCAGTAACTGCACCTTTTTTTACATATTTTAGGAACGCACAAATTTTTGCCGCGCAGAAAACCCATTCCCTTGTACACGATATTCTTGACCATTTATGTACAATAGAATATTGTGCTAGAATATTATCAATATGGTGTATTGGTGTTATTATTTGTGACCACCACCCCAAATGGAGGACCGTTTTTCGTTTGTTTTCAACTAGTGTAAGGGTACTTTTGTAGTACGTAACTTGTGTAATGATGTTGGATGAAATGTGAAAAATGTTCATCATATGACCTTCCAAACTGACAATAATTCCTTAGTACATGGAGCCTGTAAGCACTATGGTCTTATTGATGTATTACTCCAAGTCTGTAGTCTAAAAGAGATCCAAGCCAAAAAATAAACATCTGCATGGACGCATTTTTTTTAGCGGTAAGAAATTCCCTTTTAGCCAGCCGAACTGATCTGAAGTTCCATTGGTGAAAGCTTATTTGTAACTGAAGAAATTAGCATGTAAATTTTGGCAGCCACGCGCTAGGTCGGAGGTACACAGTCCTAGGTTCTGAGTGGTGCGGTTGTACAGTAACAGCGAAAAAGTGCCTCTTGTGGGGATTGACTAATTGTTGTTTGTAATTGCTATAAACAAAGGACATATGTCTATTTGACGTTGGCAATTTTTTTCCACGATATAGGGTACATGTACATGTGCTCAACATAGCTTGAAAAATATGCTAAAACTCGCTGTAGCTTCAGTATGAACGCGCCCATGTAAAAGCATTTAAGTCCGCGGGGATTTAGATTCGCGGTAGCACCATGCACTGTACTCTCTTATTGCCATGGAAAAATGTTCGCGGTGGTTTTAAGTCCGCAGTGAAGCGGCCACTGCGAAAACCGTGAACATTAAACCACCGCGAAAGTTTCTGCATTTACAGTATGATAACATAAAAATCTATGGGAAGAAAAAAACTCATCAATGAGACCTTAAGTCCCATTATGGGTACCATTATGCCAACTCTTTGATGAGGATAGGCAAGAACACATGAGGACTCACTTGATCGATCGCATGTCAGGGATAAACAAGTCCATTAGCCCGATTGTTCCGGACAAGTAAAAGTGACAAGTAAAAGTGCTGTTCGGGCAAGTAGAAGTGCTTCCCCACTTGCCCGACGGGCAAGTAAGAATTTCCAGATGTGACCCGCTCAAATTACCACTGAGTGTGACAGCACATGAGGCTGAATGCCTGCCTATATTGACCATGTCATTTTTAAGCCAGTAGAAACATCGATTTTGGATGATAGGGCCACATCAAAACTCAAGAATTCCCAGATTTGCAGTCAGTGCCTCACCCCTGAGTCTGACTGTCAGAAAACAATATGTGTACTTTATTCTCAGTGACCTGTTCATTTCAGTAAATATCTTCTGAAGTGAACCAGGCAGTCCAAACTGTTTCTGTTGTGTCTTACTAGTATGGTTAGCAGGACATTGTAATTTGAATGCTGTCTGATCAGTGCACATGAAAGTCATTAAAATTTTGAAGTCAAGTGCACCAATATATTTGTTACCTTTTACTCTCATTGCATCAAGCATTGGTCAACACAGGAAAAGATAGCCGATAACAAAAGTGAAAATTTATGAAAGTGAAAATACATAGAAAGATGTAATTTGAATTTCGGGCAAGTGAAAATTTGGTTCGGGCAAGTAAATTTTTATGTACTTGCCCGATAGGACAAGTGAATTTTTGAAAACTTGTCTAACCCTGCATGTGCAAGAACTTATGAAAGTGACTCAGGCAACAGGAATTCAGATCTCGGCATGAGAAGACTTAGAATACAGAGGTTTTGGTTTTAAATCTCTAGGAGGCCCCAATGATGTGTCCCTGCAATTGGAAAGGTAGTCAACACATATTTTCTCACTCAACTCAGTGAGAATGAGTACCTAGCTTAGGTTTTCTCGACTTGGATGTAAGGGCAAGGGCCCCAAGTTTAAGGAAAGTATGTTTAAGAACCCACCACACTCATTAAAAAGAGTAGGGGTCTGTTCCGATGTGAGCTGAGTAGACCCAACCAAACAGTCAGGTCTTGTGCATACAGCTTGTACTTGTTACACCCCAAAACTGGGGTGTTACCGTGTTAGTTAACTGTAACACGATTGCAAAAGAAAATTTCACATAATGTTGTTTTTTTACTCCTCTAGGCTCCTGGCGTCAAGGTTACAGATGAAGTGATCTCAGCTTCTGACGAGGTGATACGGCACAAGTACAAGTACGTGACCTTCAAGCTTGAGGACCACGACAATGTCATCGTGGATACCAAGGTGGAGGTAAGGCGGCTAGAGGGTGCATACCTACACAAGTTCTACCTTGCATCGAAAGCTATCTGCAACCCAAATGTCAAGACTATAGCATGTCCAGGAGTCCAAAAGATCCAAAAAATGGTTCTGCTGCAGTACCAAGGTTGCAGGCCAGGGGGCCCAAAACCTACCTTGACCTTTATCTTCCCATCCCATGTCCGCATAGCAACTGTCATCACAATCCATCTAGAGGTTCCTATAGTTATGCTGATTTCAAATATCCTGACACACATACATGTAGCAAAAACTGTACCTCCATTTTTCATGGAGAAAATACACTTCGGATATGCATTGTCGGGAATCATTGTGCAAGGCACCAAAAAGACAAAGACATGCGTTAGAAAATGATTTTGCAACACATTCATCACTCAGATGTCACATCGAAAATTGTTTGTCCCGTAACTTAAAGGGATATATTGTAGAAATTTGGCGCTAAAATTTCAAATAACCTGAACTTAAAAATCTCCAGTCAGGTTGACATTTGTAACTTATTTCCAACTTATCTGCATCATTGTATCACATTTCTAGTGCTAATTAACAACGCCAATGTAAGCCGTGATCAAATTCACTTATAATTACTTCCGGGTAGCCTACCTGAAGTAACTCAGTCCTAGATTTTCGAATCGACCGTTGCGGTCGCAGATCTTCGTAGCTTTGCGGGGACTTTAACTTTTTAAGCAAACTTCAGTAACGATTCAAGTGAACAACCGAACGCGTTCTAGAGCGCGTCTTGGTTCGTCAGAAAGTTGGATAAAATGGCGGACAACTCAAGCGGTGGAAGGAAGTGCGCATATTTCAAGACGTCCTCACGGCACAATAAAGTCGTATCCATACGTTGTGAATATTGCTGTGAAGTGTAATATGGTAGATTCAACTCATACTGTAGAAAAATGACCAAATACAGTGACTTTATCTTTTACAATATATTCCTTTAAGCTGACAAGCTGTTGCATGTCTGTTCCTTATTTCAGTCGTCGACCTACGAGGAATTCCAAGCCAGTCTCCCGAGTGATGATGCCCGCTGGAGCATTTACGACTTTGACTACAAGAACAGGGAGGGTCAAGATTGTAACAAGTTGATCCTGTTCGGCTGGTCAGTACCTTTTTCCTTAAACGTTAAAGATGAGGCCGCTGGTAATGATCTGATAAAGTAGAGTCCATTTGATTGCACAATTGATTATTGCACACTTCTGTTAATTGCACAGAATCCCCAAATCAGTCCTGTCCAGTTGGATAATTGCACAAAAGGCGCCGGCAAATCACACGTCCGAACCTTATTTGATTCGCACGGACCTTATGCAAATGACGTGTTGTCACGTGACCCGGCGGTGGTTGGCCAGTTTCTCATAAGGTCGGTGCAAATCGCATAAGGTTCGTGTGTGTCACATAGTGATTCGTGTGATTTTCATAAGGTTTGTGCATTTTCGCAGAGTGATTTGTGCGTATCACATAATGTTCAAACTCATAGGGTTCGTGCAAATGCTTAGGCACCCCTGATCATAGATGTCTATGGGAAGAAAAAACTTATGGATGAGACCATAAAAAAGAACTGATTTGAAAGCAAGGACAATTACATTTGTTGACAATCATTCTGAAACCTATTAGATACATGCCATTGCAAGGATTACTAGGAAGTGTGCAATTCCCCTACAGGTACTAGGTCATCCTCTTACAAAATGTATATGGACTTGCAGGGCTAGAAATACTTTTTTTTGCGTAACCTGCACTGGTGCAGGTAACATTGAAAATTACCTGCACCAGACAACTTGTACCTGCACCAATATGAATTTAAGAAGTATGGATCATACTAAAATTGTTCAGGAACCATTGCTATTCTTTCTTTTATACTAAATAGGTGGTAACAGTCAATGCAGCTGATAACAATCCATGAACACCTACATCATAGGACATTTATGTACAAAACCCAGTACATGCACCAGTGCAGGTTAGGTGCAGGTAGACACCAGAAATACCTGCACAGTTCCAGTTTTACCTGCACTAACCTGCATATGCAGGTGGTATTTTGAGCCCTGACTTGTTTAAAAATGTATCAGGTTTTCACATGTTTTTTTCTTCCTCACCAGGTGTCCAGATGAAGGCGCTAAAATTACGACCAAGATGCTGTACTCAGGGAGCACAGAAGAGATCAAGAAGAAGTTCCCGGCTACCAAGAACTATGGGGCCAATCACCGCGACGATCTCAACTTCGATAAAGTGAGGGACACGATCCTCAAAACAAGCCAGTAGTGCCCCAGATCAAAGCACCAATTCTCCCTTTTCACAATGACCATGATCCTTTGCTGCAGATACCCCCCCCCCAAGTTTACAGTAGTTTTGTAAAACCGTTGGGTTCAAATCGCAAACTCGGCTAAAGTCTTATTCTGCAGAACAAGGTCTTACCCAAGGAATGGTAGAGTGGCTTGATTCCGGACTGGACACTGTGCCCTTGGGAAAGGCCTCAGTCCTTTTTCCTCAGTCCACCCAGATGTAAAAATGGGTACATGACTTTGCTTGGGTAGGTAGGAGGCAGTGAAAGGAGTCGGGATCCGCCTCCCAATACCGTGCCCAAGACACAGTAGATAACAACCCACTGCCCCTACGACCCTAACTTTCCATTTCACGAGTTTGCTGATTTAAGCTCAATGGTTTTACAACACTACAACAAAGGATTGTGGGAAGTGCGAAATGGTACATACATTCCTCTTTGGGGCTTTATTTCGTATCTCATGGCAAACTAAAAACCATGCACTACATTATCTTTTTACTACAAATTGAATAGTTTAATTGTATATCATGGAATGGAGACTTCTACTACTACTACTACTTTATGCAATTTTCCCGTATAAAACACTGTAATTATCATTTGTACTTCAAAAGCAACAACAGAATCTGTACCCTTTAAAAGCTAACGTCAAGTTTTAGAGGGTAATTTGTTTTATTAAGTGGCTATCCTATTTGACCGTACCAATAGGTGACAAATTATTGTGGCACACTGGTAAAATAAGTGACCACTACAAGCAAAATGGCCGTACTCTCAATGTCACATCCTGAGTTTGAGCCCCAATGTTATAGGTACAATGAAATATGCATATCTAAAATCACAATGAAAGAAAGACTAATGATTAAAATTCATCAAAAATAGTTTTGCAGTGATTGCCCTTGTTGGCAAATACTTTGGCCAATCACAACATTATGCTAATTGTGATTATTTTGAAGTTTGAAAAAAAGAAAATCATCAGTTCAGGCTGCCAATCTGTTGTCGGCCAATGAGCATTGTGTTGGTGACGTAGCGAATGTCTGCCACAAACAATCACCCTATGAGATTCCCACTGAAGTCACAGTCCAAGTTTCCTGTTATAAATAATACCGGATGCAAGATAAAGATGTGTTTTTGTCTATCCAAAGATGATAATTTTACAGTGTTTAGTGCGAATGTAACTCTTGAACAATGTAATTGGTTGGTAGATTTTTTCTTTATATATTCAGGTGTTAGTTAAAGTTACAGGGCAATTCAGTGCACACAATAGGTGCATAGTGATGCTTGTACTACTTGGAAGAGGAAATAAATCAATCTACTACTAGTAAACTACATTTTGTTGGTTGATATCTGTGTCAGTGTCACTGTGGCATATTCCTCACTGGCTGTCTTTCAAATGCAAGATAGATATTTCTTTGCATTTGTTTAGCTGGATACAGTTTTTCTATCAAATGATCAAAGTGAGATATTGTTATGTTTTCATTCTCCAAAGAGGAACATATGGTTTCTCATCCATTTCGAATTCCTTATCACAAAAGTAAGGCAGAGCTCAAAATTAATTTTTGGGATTAGGTGCTCTGGTGCACCCAACCTACAGAAATGTTTTGGGTGCACCACATAAGATAAAGAAGAATATCCCCAATAATTACAAACCTACTAAATCAGTAATATAAACGGAGTCTTGACATTATTTTCACGCTGTTTCTTAAATCCAGGAATTGTAATGCCAAATTTTGCTGACCCAGAGATCATGACGATGTGGTCACAGTTAAGAAAATGCTTTTGAATTTAAAATGTTCTCGTCTCCGCAGTTATCATAGGATGTACCGAAAAACTCTGAAACAAATGATATCATCCGAAAATAATTTCATCAGGTTGGTAGAATATAGGACTAGGAGAATTCT
>NC_049993.1:21188193-21192935 GCF_000003815.2 Branchiostoma floridae
CTTTCGATGAATAAAAATGATAATTTGCATCTTTGATATTATTTACATCTCCAGTTTCTGAGCTGCATGACGAGCGTCATGTACAATTCTTGTTCCTTCGTTGAAGTAATCTCTATGAAAGATTTAAGAAAAAAACATATGAAGTTCCATAGCAACCTGCTATGAGATGAAACTTACACCGCTTCTTCTGAACATCATAAGCGCTATCTGCCACCCCAAAGAATCTAGTTCTACTAACAGTTACAGTGTCAATGAAAGTCGCCAATCTTTACCTCCATCTTCCCAACACAACACCTATTCACATACCAAATATCATCACGATCCATCCAAAAGGTCTTGAAATACACCCAGAACAATATCTCCTTTTTTTTCGTGGAGGTAATGACAAATAATAACCGATCCAACAACTGCACTACCCGCATGCCCCCAAGCAACCTTCTATTGTTCGACACCTGGTCGACTAGAGACAGACACAGTCATTTGGCACGCCAAGCCTACAGAAAGGCTGTGACATAACATAGTTACGATCGTCAAAATGAAGCTATAGCTAGATCAGACCACACAAAAACACGTAGCAGATCATACAGAAGCCCCAGTGATCGACTCGCAGTAGCTCACCTTTCCTTGGGTTCGGAGCTATCGTCTATACAAGGTAAGCTAAGGTTATTGGCACATTTTCTTCGACAGCGAAAATTCCACTCGTTTTAGTCTCTTTAGCATCAGTAAACTCTGAGAGAAATTGCGACCAGACTCACTTGGCGGCTTCAGTTTTGTGTTTAGGTAACATTTTATCACTCGCTTGATCTATGGAGTCGTCCTGATCATATAGAACAGACAACGACTAGAAAACAGCGAAAATCAGATTTAGCAAACCACCAGCTACCAAGAGGGTCTGTTTATTGGAGGTTAGGTTCAAAGCACTCAGTCCTGGGCCATTTGTAGTGGCGTAAAGGTATATTGTTTGTAGTGGCTTGAAGATATACTGTAGGTACCTGGTTGTCTTGAATGTGTCAGCTACATATACCTTTGTGATTTACGTCAAGTCATACTGTAAAACGATAAATGTTCGCGGTGGTTTTAAGAACTCTTAATCGCGAACTTAAAAATACATGTGTATAAATCTCCTCCTTCAACAGTAGAACTCTACATGGCAGTTATCTATAACCGCGAACTTAAAACCACCACAATTTTTTCTCTCTACCGTCCCCGTGATCATCATGGGCCTGTTTCTGGTACCCTGTCTTCTTCTCCGTCCCTTCGACTTATCGCCGCCCAGGGTCAGCGGGGTAGCAATTTAAATCAACCATTACCCCGTAAACAACCCCCGTGTCCGCTCATCTGTTTAGGTAAAGTGAATTCGTAGCTCGAAAGATATTTTCAATGGTATGTTATCGGTGACGATAAACGTGCTAGAGTTGCAATATCGCAAATGAGGATGGGACTAGGTAAGGTAAGGTAAGTCTGTATCAGAAATGAATCACTTCTTGCAAGCTCTGGTTATTTTGGGACTTTGAGGATTTATTTTCTTGTTTGATGCGTATCGTATATCTTCGACTGAATTTTTTTATACATATCTATTTGTTTTCCGTCTTGAGTTGTGGTATGGACGTCTTGTGTGGCTAATTTGTTTTCACCGGTAAAACGTTTTCTCTACGTGGTCCGCAGTTTTAACTTAAGTTTTGCAAATTGTATGCTCGAGCAAAGTATAGATGGTCACAGACTCTGTTTTTTTTCGAGTTGTTCGTCAGCAGGCTGGAATCGCCCTACGTTTCGTGCTCAGCGAATTTTAGCTCAGACGTCAATATAAACTGCTCTGCGTGTCAGTATGGCACCAAAATGCCTGTTCAAGTTCATATATCTATCAGTAAAGAACATCTTGGATTTTCTTTGTCAGAAATACGCTGGTCGCGTACCGTCCCTGCCCCGATTCCCGGTGTAGAATAAACACGGGATCGAAAACACGTTTTCCACGGCCGCTGTTGGCCAGGCATGGGAGAGGCCAGGCCGCCAGGAGAATTCCAGAAGGGGAATTTGAACTGAATTGTCTTACTCCATTTACAGCGTAATGATCCAACCCCAGTCGAACAGATGGACGTTTTTACGCAAAATTGCTCTTGTTGATCTTTTTTGTTTTGTTTTCGTGGCCACCATTATCTTGGCCGCGCCTGCCTCAGCTCTTGATTAGTACCGCTTGTGCCCCTCCTGTGTGAGGGACCGTTCTCTCATGCTACGACTAAAACCAAATGAAGTTCTTTTTACTTATGTTGTAAATGTTCTTTCGAGCGTGATCCATTGTATTTTGTTTTTGTTTGTGAATTTTCCAACCATATCTGTCTGCCACAGGGCGACCCCAGAAAAACACAATAATCACAGGCTGATTTTGTTCTCCCTGGCTTGTTTTCACACCTAGCACAGAGCACAAAAGCAGCCTGTAATTATTGTGTCTTTCTGGGGTCGCCCTGTAGCTGACAGATATGGTTAGACAATTCACAAAATTGCCCAGCCTAAGGCATACTTGTCGTATTGTTATGTGTATCCCTGTCCGTCTGTGTGATATTTCTCCTTTACTTCTTCATTTCCGCACGCAGGTCCGACCGAGATGTGTCTGAAATTCGAGTCAAGAGGTAACAAGTCCAATGAAATGGTAGAAAGAATCGGAATGTTTTTGTTTTCTCTCTGCAAATTAGGACTGGGTCTACTCATATCTAGGGACAGTACGTATGTTGTGACACTAGAATGACATCGTACACCTGCTAAACCCCGGTCTCAAATCTCTATGTAACGTCCTTGCTCAAACTGAACGGATTTACTTCAGCGAAACCGCACTATCAAACTTTATGGTACACATGAGCGAAATCATATATTGATACTCTTTGACATGTTTTTTACGGTAAGCACAGAAGCCGTCTGTAATCATTGTGTTCTCCTGGGTTCGCCCTGTGGCTGGTAGATATTGGAGTAATTAACAAATACTTCCATAAGTGCGGTTTTCGAATGATACACAAATCCCAGTAGTCAGCTCAACAACAACACTGTCTTTATAACAAAAACGGAACTTGAAACATTATTAATGACTTGCTGCCAAAGATTCCCTAGCTTTCGTTACAACCCAAGGGTAGCATTTTAAGGAATTTTTGGACTTTTTTGTTACATTTCAGTCTAAGTCAGTCGAGAAAGTATGTATTACGAGCGCGCGTATGTGCCTTTCATGACATACTGTCCCAGGATGTGAGCCAAACAGGTCCCAATTAGCGTAAAAGAATCTTCTTATATTTTTTACACAATTTTTAATTGGACTTGTTGCGGACAAGCTCCTAGCTTTTCCAGACAAATCAAAATCCGATCTGCGTCCGGCGTCCCCCAAAACATTTTAAAAGTGAAAGAAGAAAAAAGCACAGATGGGCGGCGTTATCCGTGATAATTACGGGGTCGAACCAATTAAAGTCATTTTATCGGAATGTGCCGTCGGCTCCACCTTGCTTTATTGTACCACGTGTTACCATGGCAACTGTTTTGTCTATAACAACATCTTTTCTTGAATAACGTAAATAACTAATACCAAATATGTTATGGACAACCCTGATCGTATTACTTCCATTGTACTGCCTCCCTCTTGCCAACTCTCTCATGGATCTGGGCAGATTAAATCTCTAAGATTATACATACCTCATCCCTTCGCAAGGAAAACGTGATTGATAATGAGATTGACATCCAAACATTTTAGGAGGAAAATAAAGATTGCATGGTAACAAGTATGTCCGATTTTTTTCGGTAAAAACACGGCATTTATTTTTGGACTAGCTGAGAGTTCATGATAAAACTGGGGAACGGAATGGAATCTGGAAAGGGAACTAACGCTTTGAGACTTAATACTACGCTTGCATTTTTGTAAATTATCTAACCATATCTGTCAGCCAGAGGGCGACCCCAGAAAAACACACAATAGTTACAGGCTGCTTCTGTGCTCCCTGGCTTAAGCTTGTTTACACATACAGCTAGCACAGAGCACAAAAGCAGCCTGTAACGAGGGCTATCTACCACTCAAAAATCATGACCTCAGCATGTCCAGAACACGAGATATAAAAAATTGAGTTTCCGCTGCAGTACCTTAGCAAGCAGCTAGGAGGCCCATTATCGAACTTGACCTTCGTTTTCCTAACCCCTACCCACCTATCAAATATCATCAGGATCCATCCAAGGCTTCTCGAGTTATGCTGTTGACAGACACACACACACACACACACACACAGACACACACACAAACACGCCCAAAACATAACCTTAGCCATTCTGGCAAAGGCAATTATTGTGTCTTTCTGGGGTCGCCCTGTAGCTGACAGATATGGTTAGACAATTCACAAAATTGTCCAGCCTAAGGCATACTTGTCGTATTGTTATGTGTATCCCTGTCCGTCTGTGTGATATTTCTCCTTTACTTCTTCATTTCCGCACGCAGGTCCGACCGAGATGTGTCTGAAATTCGAGTCAAGAGGTAACAAGTCCAATGAAATGGTAGAAAGAATCGGAATGTTTTTTGTTCTCTTCGCAAATTAGGACTCGGTCTGCTCATATCTAGGGCCAGTATCTTGTGTCCCTAGAAATGTGCTGTACAGCTGCTAAAACCTCAGTGTCAAACTGAACGAATTTACCATAAACTTCAGCAAAACCACAATGTCCAATTTTATGATACGCATGAGCAAAACCACATATTGATACTCTTTGACATGTTTTGCAGTTAGCAC
>NC_049993.1:21193035-21194095 GCF_000003815.2 Branchiostoma floridae
CTGTGTTTTTCTGGGTTCGTCCTAATAGGCTGATGAATATGAGAGTAATTAACAAATACCTCCATAAGTGTGGTATGCGAATGGACTTTGTGTGTGGTAAGTAATTGCATGCCTATAAGGCAATAATTATCTGTAATTAACTTTATACAGTGTATCTTTTGTGCAATACAGAGGGTTCCTTGCACGCACAGTCTTAAAGTAGGAGTGAAGTCATTCAGTACACTAGTTTTATATAATTTCTGAAATCCACCAACGTATGAAGGACATTTATTTCCAGAATTTCCTAACCAACATTCACAATTATAATAAAGGTGCAAGTGCGAGAAACAAACTCCGAACGTACAGACTACTCAAATCCACTTATAGTGAAGAACAGTATTTGAAATCACAAACATGAGGCACAGAACTAAATTAAGAATCGGTTGTCACAAACTACGAATTGAATCGGGAAGACACAACCGCACTCCTCTACAACAAAGTCAATTTTGTACATCAAACATGGTAGAAGATGAAGTGCACGTCATTGTTGATTGTGCTATGTATGTCATTGATAGAAAGACTCTGTTTAGTTACATAGAAAGTAGATTCGCTCAATTTAGACACATGAGTAGCACTGACAAGTTTATATTCCTCATGCGTTTTGACAAACCAACCATAGCTAAACCCATACAGTCCTACATTTTCACGATTACTAATTATAAGAAGGAGAAGAAATCGAACTTCTGTGTTAGACTAGATCTGTGGTACGTTTATGTATATACATATATGTGTTTTGTCTTGTTGTGACCTGTACTTAGCTCGGGTGGGGAAAAATGTACAATAAAGGTCTTCAATCATATATCCACTATAAAGTACTACGTTTACTAATGTTTGGTTTGATTTCTTCTTTGAAGGCAGTGGACTGCCCAACGGTAAAAAGAGGGGGGGGCAGGAGGGTCAATTTGCGTACGTAGGTCTGAGATAGTAGAACTTTATCGCACAACATTTGTACATGGTACAATGTATGGCAACGACTTTAGCACAAGTATATTGTGGGTATAGAAGAAAGCCTAACATGCTA